>NW_016172839.1:0-12590 GCF_001687245.7 Rhagoletis zephyria
TTCCTTGTCGGCACTTCGCCACATTACCCCCGCACTAGGCAATCTTTCTCTGTGATAGCCTGCCTTTGTTCCGCAGCCCCCTCTGTGGAGTTGCGAACACAATCGAGCTGCAATTGTGTGTGGCATTCCGGACAAAAAGTCGAAGCATTAAAACTGACGTTGCCCGGTAAAGCTGGAAAGTTGTGGTATATTCACATACGCACAGCCGCACCCACACCTCCACTCACATACACATAAACATATCTGTGTGGTAATGCACAAATGCGTATGTGCGTTAGTGAGTTATTGTTCTCATCATAGCTTTCTCCGTTTCGATGTACGGCAGACTTTTTTTTCGTGGTTGAACAAATTTAAATCGAGTCATTTCCTTTAATCAACTTTCTATAGACAGCGAAGGATTGACACAGCGCTGTGAATGCAAGTGAGCGGGGGGAAGGGGGGGGGGATGATGTTTTGGGGGAATGCTTGGTCATCACTTAAGCTGCACAATTACCATCAAATCACTGTACTCGCTATCCCGCCCGTCTTATCTTGACGGCCGCAGCGCTTGGCGACATTTTACCGCTGCCCGCGAAAGAGGAAAGTGTTTGCAACAAACAGTTCCGGGCGCTTGCCACACTTTTTCCATTGCAATTTATATTCAATTAAAACTTTGCCGTTTGTCACAAACAACAACCGCCGCGTCAGGAGCGCCACGACTGCAGCTGCTGCGGGCTCATCCTGCGATGTCTTTTGACGCCCTGAGGAGAACAATGACAAAATTACAGTTGCTTAATTAGAAATGAAGCGAACACAAGTTGTGCGTCGGCAGTGGTGGTGGTGGCTGGCTTTGGCTGCGGTTGTGCTGGCAGCAGTGGCAAATCACGCACGGCAGTTGCATAGATCTGCATGGCAGAAATGATGATTTTCGTTGAAACTTCGTGGAAAAGGATGAGCGACTACTTTTTCCCGTGCCAAATGAATTTTTAAGTGAAAACATAATTGAACTTAGCATTTGTAATCAAACGGAATTTCTAAGGTGCAGTAACTGCTGAGGCCGTCTTAGGCAAGCAAAATGGATGTCAGGTTCCAAGCCCTCTTAGGTGAGCAGGCGTCGGGTTATAGGAAAATATACTTTTCACAGAGCGGGCCTGAGCAATCTCGGTTTTGAGTTTTCTTTTCTCATCCACCTTAATTTAGCGATTCCAATTTTTCTTCTGTCATACTGATGTCTACAAAATGTTTCCACTTAAAGCAGTTATTTCGCATCCCATCAGATCAAATGACGTACCCTTGTACAGCCTAGCTCCAGTTTGGCTACAGCTACAGCTACAGCGTATGAATTTAAGCAAGGAATTTAATTTAGCACGCGCCCCCTTCAGTGTGCGCAGCGAAATGATGCGAACGAAATTAATTTCTCTTGCTATTTGGGGCAAGGCTGCGTTGGCAAGACGAATGGAAAGTCTGCGCTTTCTGTTTGCTTTGCAAATACTTTGCTCGGAAAAGTCGTTTTCTCTACTAAATATTGAATTAAAGGATGAATATTTTTGTAGCTGGTGGACGCGCCTTGAATTATACTATCCACAGCGCAGCCCGCGCGTTGCATTTGCATCTACACGCTACCTACCACTCAGCGTCAGAGCCAGTGCGGACTTACGCAAAGCAGATGGCTTTCCCCACTTGCCATCTGCCCCAACAGATCACAGAGTGGTGATGTGCCGCTTCCTCCCGAGCAAAGTTCGGACAGCACGCACCCGCCGCCTCTTGCGAAGTTGCAAGGACTTGTCAGAGATTTATGAGCCATCAAAGGCTATACTAATATAGCGCAAGTGCTCGCCTGCACTATTGCCTTCGACGTTTATTGCTGCCGCGTCGGCGATCGAAGTGCGGCTAATTGCACGCGAACGATTTGTAAATCGGCGCTGGAGTTCAGCAGCAGCAGCTGAAGAGGCAAATATGTATGCGTTTGCTTGAGTTTGGTCATTGGTGCTGAGCGAACGGCGAAATGAGGGGAAGGTGAGGCGCCCAAAGAAAGGCAAATCCACTGTAGAGGAATAACTTGTTGAAGGCTGAATGAATGCCTGAAATTCCTTTATTCTTCCATCTTCTTCGAAAACTTTTCGTCTTTTATTGTTTTAAAAACAAATAAACGATGGCATTCGACTGCAGTGCTATTTAAATTATCTCCGCACAGTTGTGTTATTTAAAGTTTGTCTGCACGGATGCCGGAAGTGCGGCTATGCGCATGCAGTCTGCTTGGCAATAAAATGAAATAGATGTGGGTAACTACTTCTACATATCGATTGCAATAATTCATCGATTGTTGTTGTTGTTTTTGGCCTTGTTGCCATTCTTATAATGCCAACAACTGCGCTCTTGCTTGTGGGCTCGCTCACCAAATGCAATTAATTCCGTCGCAGACAACATAACACCAACTAGCAATGCAAATCAGCAAGGGGCGGGNGTTGGCATACAACCGCGCGCACATTCTACAGCCACATACATATATGTAGATACATACATACATACGTTTGGCTGGCACACGGACCAACTTTTGCAATTGCAAATTTCGCAAGACATTTTCCAATCATTTAAATTATGGCAAACATTACTTACTTAGTTGTGTATTCCAGCAAATGACTTTTGCCAATGGCAACGTTGGCAGCAAACATGCCAAGTGAACGACGCGGCGCGTAGGCGTCTTGGGACACTGCAAGAAAAATATACAAATGCACATATTTGAGTTAAGGAAAGCTCGAGCCCATCTTCAAGTTGCGCAAGGATAATAATTGTACTTTATTTTACGCTTTCGGGCTTTAGTTAAATAATGATCGTTCCAAAATCCCGCTCAACTATTTAAATCTTAGTTTTTATAGAAGGCCCGAAATGTGGCTAGTAATGTGGCTCTGTACCTCAAGCTGACCTCTTTCAACGATTGCTTGTGAAAGTTTGCCGTTTTAAATATCAGTGAGGAGTTAAACATCTGTCAGCCAGGTCTTACAAGAAGAGAATGTTTTCAGTTGCCACTCACAATGCATTGAAACTCAAATGCATATTCGCTGCTTGTGAAGAGACATCGCAAGATTTCGAAATAAAATTTTTACGACATTTGCACCAGGCTTTAGCGAGTGATTTTGCATAATTATTTAAAAAACGCCGTTTTTGGATTTGTGACAGTCTTTTAGTAAACAAGCGATATCTTTGTATTTGTATATGTATGTACATAACCACATAGATAGATGTTTATTTGCTTTTGAACCACACTTTGTCGTCGTAGCAGGCTTCGGCTGTGGCGTCGTTGGTTGTGCGCCGGAAATGCATGTTCCTTCGATAAATTATTCTCTTGGCTGTTAATTTAACTGGTACTTTTTTTTGTCGTTGTACTCGATGTCGTTCTTGTGGGAGGCTCAATTGGGTAAGTGCAATTAAGAAAATGCTTCATAAATTTCCTTCAACTTGGTCCTTACGTGGTGCTGTGTCGTCGATTTACTTCTTGCTAGGGCCGATCTGCATTCTGTCTAAGAAGAAGCATTTATAAACCCGCATACACACATTTACACATACTACACATATGTAAAAATGCACATACAAGCACAGATTGGTTCTTAATTGGAACGGGAGTTTTGTATCGAAAATATTACATATCCATTTCGTATATAACTTGTCTGGAAATTACAAAGGGTCCACTACAAAATTTATTGCAAAATTTGCGCTTCTTTAAATTCAATTCAAATAATTTATTTTTAAGGAGATAATACTTCCGGCCCTTCTTTAATTTTAATATTCCAGAAAAGCGTGGAGTTTTATAAATAAACATATGGGCTAATCCGAAAAATAGTCAACCAAAAATGAAAAAAATTCATGCAATTGAAATTCTCGTATTTTTTTTTTATAAAAAATGGCATAGTAAAATACGTAACAATTTCGCATTTATTTTCGTACTTAGTTAAGAAATGTGATTTGCCTCTCTTTTTGCTAATTATTTACAATAAAAAATGTTTTTTGTTTAAAATGTGGGAAATTAAATTTTGTTATGAAAAATGCAAAATAAAATCAAAGATGGCAAAATATTGCAATATGAAATTTAGGGGCAAGACTGTGGATCCATGATCTATATGTCAAATAGAAGTAAACTCAAGCATCAAGAAGTCGCTACTACAAAGTTTTTTTCTGCGCACAAATTTGATATAATTTTACTGGGCTAAAAGCTTTAATTAAATAGCATATACATATATTATTTTTAGCGTCGCTGTTTTTCTTACATTTGTCCAATTTTTTTTTATTGAGTACAAAATCTTTGCCAAGTGTTCAAACTTCCGCTCCCAGTTGCCTGTCGCGGGGGTTGTGTGTTGACAGCCGGCCACCCTAACTGGCGGTGGCGTGCGAAACAATAACAATAAATACGATCCACAACAAACTGGGGATGGCATACAAATGTGCATTATTTGTTTTTGTATATTGCCTTTCTGCCCGTGTTTGTAATGAATGCCCCAACCCTATTAGGAAACTTTATGACGTTGTTTAGTAGTTTTGAAGTAGTTTTCAATAAAAATGTCAGAGGAAACTGTAAAATATCCGCTTTGGGCGCGGCAATGCGCTTGGAAGTAAGTAGCGTTGTTGTTGTTGTGCTCTCGTTTTTCATTTCCTGCTAGGCTAACGGGTCGCGCCGTCATACAAGCGATTTATGAGCGAAATTCGCAAAACTTTAAGCGAAAAGCAATAAAAGACTTAAATAACAAAACATTTTAAGGAAACACAAACAATGTGGCTGTGTGGAACGGAGAAGCGCCAAACTGCAAAGTATTCGAAGCTGCAGTTGGCCGGATTAAAGTTTAAGTATTTGCGATCCTAAAGTTGCGTATCATCGCGAAGTTGAGCGCCAGCGCCAATCTCAACGCCGGCACATGAAGCCGGAAGCGCTGAAATGCCTAGAAAATGGCCGGTCTGGGGGGGTTGGTGCGTTGGCAACGCGTGGTTGGGGAAAATGAAGGCCTCCTCGTCGACGCCTTATTTGCCTTGCGGAGATTTTGAATGCCAGCTGTCTATCGCCACTTTCCATTTCCATTACCATTTCTTTCTCCAGCGAAGCGTGCCGGCAACAACAAACAAATTACAGCTTTGCAAACTTTCTGACACCTAACATCGACTATGACGGCCACTACCGTCATCACGGCCCTTTCCCAAGTACTTCTTTCATTTTTTGCTTGCTTTCTGAAAAATGGAAAAGTGAGCCAACTACAGTCGCGGCAGTAAAATGCAGCGGCATTCGCCTGTGGGAGTTATAAGTAGAAACATTTAATGTAATTATATTCCCACTTTTGCCAAGACTTCGACCATACTTCGCCTGCATTTTAGGTGCAAGCTCCGCTTTCCGCGAGACTTGCAAAATACGCAGCGAAGTTTCAATTCCTAAGCATGGCATTCGCAGTAAGGCAGGCGTTTATAGCAAATAATAGCTCCAGCGTGGAGCCAAATTACTACAGCGATTATAATTTTATAATATCCTCCATATGAATGTGTGCAAGCACAAGCATGTATATATGTATGTATGTATGTAGATATGCGCAAAGTTTAACTTTAATTTTGCAACTTCACCGGGCCTTGAGCGTGCTTTGCCGTCTTTACTCTTCGAACTAGTACATATTTACATGCATAAACGTTTATACGCACAGTTATACATATTTAATACTTAGATATAATTATATGAAAGAAATCTGCACAAAGGCGTGGAAGAACTAGTATATACATATTGCCTGAGGAGAATGATATCTTCATGAAGGTGTTTAATATTATCCTTGGTCCGGTCGGAAGACTTCGACCTTTTCCTCTCGCGCTAAAACTGGAGGGCGAACGGCTTAAAGGTTTGCCGCAGGTTGCGATACCCTTTGAAGCTGTTGCTCCCTGGCCCTACGTCTTAGTATAGACCTGCATATTTTCTATCTGCTGCTAGGCATAATTGGTTAATTTGACCCGGTGAGTATTCAACAATTGTTCTTGTGCCAGCCGTAATACCATGGCAGCGGCTTTAGTGATAGACAAGAGCGAGTTCAGATCGGCTTAAGCCGAAGTTTCAGTCTGATTTTCCGCTTCTATATTTTGATCACCGCCTAGGGACACTCAATTTTGCGGCTCTTTTTCACGCGTTGCCCTCCTCAACAGCAGCTTTATTTATCCGATTCTGTATGATAGTCTGCCTC
Source organism: Rhagoletis zephyria (assembly GCF_001687245.7). Lineage (NCBI taxonomy): Eukaryota > Metazoa > Arthropoda > Insecta > Diptera > Tephritidae > Rhagoletis > Rhagoletis zephyria. The sequence continues at coordinate 6,177 of NW_016172839.1, forward strand.
TGAAATTATATATATGAAATATTTAACGTTCTCCTTGACTTTCAATTGAAAACTTAAATTTTCTCTATGTTTAAAGAAAAATGTAAAATACCTCAAATTAAATATGTGCCGTACACACTCCTTTCTTTGGGTCCTTAACATGTTTAGCAAATAACTCCAACAATAGGTAAACATTTTTTCTACGCTCCAAAAAGACAGGCCAGCTATCCTGATATGGTTTGCTTTCATTCAATTTTCCCATGGTCTCTACTCTGTAAACCTCACAGCTGCGAACTGAGACAATGTAAGGAAGGCACGGACAGCTTTTACCTTCCTGCAGGGTTTGATAAGAAATAAGATAAGAAGGTCATGCGGTGTGAGGAGTTGAGGATGAAGGCGTAGTAGTAAAGTAAATCGAAGGTAAAGAAAGCACAAAGTGTGTTTAACTACACACCCACACACACACGAACACACACACACAGTGCTCGCAAAGGACATAGCATTTTTTGTGGTTACTTTGTTGCTTTGCCTGTTGTTGTTTGCTTTACCACAATATTTGCATTGTTTTGCCCTAGCTCATTCCTCTAACAGGCCGCTGGCAGTTTCTTTGGCATAGACAAACAAATAGGGCATATGAAAACTTGCAACTTAAAAGTTCCTCCATTACCTGCATATACATATGTACATATACATAGGTAGTTGTTGTGGCTGTACACTTTCCATATGCCAAAACGACCCTCTCCTTAACGGCAGAGCTCGCCAGTTGCCACAGTATTTGTTTGTGCGCGTTCAAGCGTTTTAGTTCATTTACCGCCTTTGAGTGCCTTTTTTCTCACACTCGGCGCCGAGCTTTGCCGCTGTGATCTCTCACAAAGCGGCTGCAGTAGACAGGGGCTAAGTTTTATGACTGCTAAGTGTTACAACGGAAAAAGTGCTGAAGGAAAGTAATTATAGTTACATGGTCCTTCAACCCCGGAACACGCTCCTCCTTGTTTTTTTTTTTGCACATGACACACCTTTGTTTGCATGTTTTCTTTTTATTGGGCATTTGAAGTTCTTGCTACTATTTAGTACTTTGCCTTAGTTATTGCCCCGTTCTTGCTGCAACCTGAAACAGTGGCCGAACTCATAGACTGACGAAGAGCAAAGGGCGAAGGCTCTAAGGATTGCGGTTGGGCAGCGACAACATGCAATGCAGCACGGAATCCGATAGCTATTTGCATTCCCCTTCACCCCGCCCCAGCAACTCACATATGAAGAATACAAATACGAAAGCGATGGATAACAGGAAGCAGAGAGGGTTCGAAAAGGTGCTGAGCGGTAAACACCGTCCCAATCGAGTGTGAATCTAACCTATAAAAATAATCATAAAAATGACAAACAAAACATAAAATTTTATTTTCCTCAGCTTTCGATCGCATTAGTGTAAAGGTTAAGTAGGCAAAGGGCGGGCGCTAACATTAGCAGAGAGTACTACTTACGAATACCTTGCGTTGTACGCATAGATGGAATGATATTAGTGGGAGCTGTAGCTATCGTTCGTGGCATCGCTTAAATTGATTTTACAAAGTAACAACCAAAATGAAAAATGAAAAAAAGAAGAAGAAGAAGCGGTGTAATAAGAACAAGAAGAAAAGGACCAACCAAATGGCAATAAAAGCAAATGTTTCGAAAATGATGGCTCGTTCCATAAGCGCATAGAGTGCGCATAAAAGGATATTCGTGAGATGTGAGAGTGGTTCTGTAAAATTTTCTCGCGATAAAAATGAAATGTTTACTTCGAGTGCAACAGCAGTGAGAATATTAGTTATTTGATAGGGTAATAAATGCAATAGAACAAGCTGAGAAGTGCATAGGAATGCGTATTCAACGAAAATGGCATAATTTAGAGAGACAGCCAGGCATAAAGTAGACGGAAACATAGACATCGGAAAAGCTTAAACTAGAAAACGCCCTATCCCAAAAAACTTTTCAAGAACGCCCTATTTCAGAATTTTGTTGAAGAACGCCATATCTCAGAATTCGGTTCAAAAACGTGCTAGCCCACTTCAAAATGTATTGGAAATGTGCTGATGTAGGGCGTTTTTGAATCGGCAGCTGAGATAGGGCGTTTTTGAAACGAATTCTGAAATAGGGCGTTCTTGAAAAGTTTTTTGAGATATGGCGTTTTCAAACTGGCTGCCGAGATAGGTCGATCTTCCACTCAACAGTCGATATAAACTCCTAAAATTGGAGTTAAACAACGAGAAAAGATACCAAAATTACATTGCATAACGCCGAAACTGGTCGATTTTTAAACGAGATGAAGGAAATTCGTTCCCAACTACATATATACATATGCAGGCACACATCAAGAAGATAAATGAGTTCTATTTTAAACCAGATTTTTAATACATTTTTCGAAATTCTTAGATGCAATATCGCATTTAGGGTGTATGGTAGGGACGATATATAACTAGAGTTCACTCTTTAAAGCAAAACTCTGTGCGTTTGTACGAAAATGTGAAATATTCGACAGTTTTTTACAACAAACATATGACGCACTTTCGCACTTTGAAGGCGGTTTCACCGTTCGTGTCCGGATAATTTATGCTGAACACTCTTTGTTCGAATCAAATTGATTTGGATTTTCTGTCCGAACGATTTGAGGATTCGGGTTGCCGCGTTCTCTTTTAAATACGTTTGCAACTCAAAATCATATGTAGGCAACAATATCATCAGCTGTTTGCACAGAACAAAATAAAATGTGCCAAACTGAACGGTTAGCCGTACTTCAGCACCCTCTCCGGCAAAAATGTTTTGAGAGCAAATAAAAAGTTGTCCGGACACGAGCGGTGAACTCGCCTTTAGTTTCACACAAACGCACAGCTGAAACCCTGACCGAAATGTTAAGAGCCAGAAAACTGTGCTGTGCTGTGCGGTTCGTACATCGCTTCGGCAGTTAAAACGACAGCACAAACGAAGCGCAACGAATATTTGAGGGGCATTGTGTGCGGTTAGTGTTTCACTTAGTCAATATTACAATTCGACTAGAAAAAATACTTTTTATTTTCGGCGACTTGGCACTATTTTGAAATCGCAATTATTATAACCACTGGCCGAAGCTGGTCGCAGTAACCCAGCGAGCTTAGCTTATATGACTGACGTGTCACATAAGGTTTCCGATCCGTGGACGGATGTTACGATTCGAGCCGAGGGCGAATTTAATAAGGTGGAGTTACCGACGAATCTGAATTTTTCGTTACAGAAAGCTCGTCAAAATGAAGTGTTTGATGTAATTCATCCCGGGTGTATGGTCATTGTTAATCGTATTAAAATCTCCTGGAAAAGAACGGTTGGCAAAGCTTTTGTTGGTCGTAAAACCCTATCACACGAGCATTGCAGCTTGAACTTTTCTATAAATTTGAAAACAAAAAAAAAATGCCCTAAATTTCTGCAACAAACTAATCGTCACATTCCCATAGCTGAATCACATTCCTATCAATATCCGATTCGCTTGCGAGCATTCTGTCCGCTCGGAATGAGTTTTAGTTTGTGTGCGTTTGTGCTGAATCGGGGATTAATATTTGAAATTGACATCAATAAATTAATGAATGGTTGTCATTAAATTTTCGGCCTAATGAGTTCAATCACGCGCTGTCTGCATAGCTTTCCAAAAAGACCAAAAAAAAAACTTTTTTAAGGAGGCAAGGGGATTCAGTCGTATGCCGCATTTTACTTCATACATATGTATGTATATTAAACCAGCATTTCTCATGCAGTGGCTAGAAAAGTTTGAACTTTCGCTTGAATGAGCTTATTTAGCCCTTTTTTGTCACTTAGAAGAATACTCTGTAGCTTGCGCCTTTAAATAGGCAAAGAAATTATTTTTCTTGTACGATGTCGTTAATTTATCAAGCGCTTCAGCGGCTGGAGAAAGCGACAATGAAAACAAATAGAGACATAAATAAAAATAGGTCAATCGCCCTGCTCCAACTGCGCACCATGAAATTGTGAGCCATCGTTAAGAAATTAAAAGCTTTGAACCATTGAGCTAACAAGCTTTGAAACAAAGTGGAAACTGCTTAGCCCAAGCGGCGCGGCAGCGGCGGGTGCGACTGTTACTGGAACGAAGCGATGGTGCACACTTGCGTGGCATTTTCTTTGCTGTCTTTCGGCTCGCGCACACATTTTCAGATACATATTTATTACAAACTAACATCGATACGATATGTGCATAGTTTGTCGCCTAATATGGTAAAATAACCGCTGAAATTACGGCCATTAATGCACAGTTGACAGGGAGAACACATAAAGCTCCATATGCACCCTTGTCTCTCTGTGTCTTTTCGAATGTCCTTTTGCTTGAAGTTCTTGTTTTTGCCATTGTTGCCATATCGATTTACACACTTCGGCTGGTACAAGTATTTTTGTCATTATGTCTGTGTAATCGCTATATTGGTATTGTGTGGGCTGTCAATTAAAATTGATTATATTTAGTGGTTTGTATTGGGTTTTGTTTGCAGGCGTCGCTTATTTAATTTGCCACACAATCAACAAAAACCACCTTTCACTGGGGTGTCTGTTTGTGTGTGTGTGTGTGTAAATGCACATTCAAGAAAAAGGCCCCACTCTGTGGCACTTTAAGTGCGTAATGGCACTCCTTTTTGGCGGCGTCATTATTTATTTACTTGCCTTCTACTTACCCTTCTCACATCTTGAATTGACTTTGTCGTCATTGGAATGGCGCGGAAGTAGACGGGGTGCGACAGATCGCTCGGACGGGGTGCTTGACGCGGCCGACAAAACTGGAATTCAATACAAACGGCAAAGTAAAAGCAATTCCTCAGGGATTCATTAAGTTGTGCTATCGAGGCCTGGGCCCATTAGCTCTGCATGTAAGCGCACACTCCTAGACGCGCATTTATATATCGATTACATATTGACAACCCGAGCCGTTTTAGTGTGTGTGTGTGTTTGTCTGTGTGTAGCAGTGTACTAATTAGTATTTCAAGTAGTCGATGCCATATATTGGTTCTAAGTAAGTACATATGTACAAACATATATTAGCATCGGCCAGTTTTAATGCGCCTATCAGCTGCCGGCGGGGAAGTTAAGGAGCCAAACCACTCTGGGCGCCGATGCATAATGTAGTTAAATAATATTGACTTGCCCCATATAAGATGACCATTCAGATGCCATTCGGCTCGTGGCCTTTTGCTTTTGATTAGTGAAAGTATGAAACACAATATGTAGTCGACAATGGAGGTCCGCATATTTAATTGACGACTGACAACAACAACTGTTAGCGCATAACCCAGAGCAGTCACAGCAAATCAACATTTCTATCTATATTACTTTAAGCATTGCTTCTTCTGGTTATATTCGCAAGCAAGTTAGTCATTACGTATGTAGATATGCACATCCTTAATTCACTTTGAGTTTGTTGAGTTGTTAAGCAGCGATGTGAAAGTGAAAACGGCGGATTGCTCTGCCACTCCGAATCCCCCCGACACCATTAAAAAACCATTTTTCAATCAGCAGGGCTTAGCGCCAACCAATCAGCCAAATGTGGCACACTTAGCTCGGCAGATATCTGACTAAAAGCCAGTGATTTGAGTTGGAGATACTTTTGGAAATTCTAAAACAATTTGGAGGCATTTTGAAATACATATACACTTTTGTGCTACATTCGATTTAAAAAAATGGCAGCCGATTTGTGTCTTCATTCATTGTCGCTTTCTTTCAACACAATCTCGATGTAATGTGGGTGTTATTATTGTTGTTTGTGTTTTGGAGTGCTAGTGTTTAGCCAAGCCCTTGAGCTGTCGAAGTGAAATATGTATTTTGTTCAATACAAAGTAAACAGAGAAATTGTGGCACTAGCACACTCACACTCACACACAAACACACCCGCACACCACCACTCACATACACACGCATGACGCTTATAGCCAAGTTATGCATACTGGCACCGCCATACCATTTTTACGTAAAAATCAAAACCCCTACAGAATTCTACATGTTAAGCGCTATGCGTTGGGTAACCGCTTACACGGAAAGCTCGTTTAACAGATTCTTATGTGACAACTCCCATGCAAAGCTAAGTATGCATAACTGGGCTATTAGACGCAATCACTCTCGCTAGATACCCACCCGATTTACGATTTACGTAAAATTTGCTCACTGTCATGCTGTCAGGCAGGCAGAAGCGATATCAACGCATCGTTAAATCCAGGCCAATGGGGAAATAATTGAATGGCGTGCGCTGTGGGAAAAGTTCTTAGCTTTTCAAATTTAGAGCTTTCANCTTGCAATAAATCGCAGAAATGAAATTTGAATGGCCGACTCTCAATAGTCAGTGGGGACACCATACGCTACACATACAATGGGAAATGGTAAGAAGGAACGAATTATCGAAACTGAAGAAAGACGAAAATTCCGAAAATGCAGAAG
>NW_016172842.1:0-12588 GCF_001687245.7 Rhagoletis zephyria
AATATTTTTTTTACATTATTTTATTTTATAATTTTTAGTCCATTTATAAAAGCGTTGTATATTAAAAAGTGTTATTTTATTTTATTTAAAAAATTTTGCGATTGATATTAAAATAATTCAACTTGCAATGAAAGAGAACAGAAGACTTGGCAAGCAAAATGTTGTTTGCTTACGTTTTGTATAAACATACATATGTACATATAACAGCAGTTAATTTTATTAAAAGAAATGGCGTGTCGTCCATTTCCGCTGTAGCATGGCATATATTTAGGCGCAATATTTAACTGCTTCTGGCGGGGCGACATCTGGAGTCTTCTAATTCCTAGAACGAGGTTCATATCAAGACTAGGTTGATATTTAGGATTTGCCACAAATAGCTTTGCTACACTATCGCGGCAGGTTTAACCATTTTATAGTGGTTTTACGTTCTTTGGCAAATTACGCTCTGTTAGCCATAAATCTTACTATTTTTTGACCGCCTTTGAATCAAGACCCCTGGACCATATGGGGAATTCATTTATACATTAAATGGCATTGTCATCGTGATTGGAACTATGCTGAATATTTCAAGTCTCTACCTTGTCGGGAAGTCAGTTTAAAATCGATTGGAAATTTCCGCGATTTGCGCGGGATGACCAAGTTAAATAAAAGCTTATAAAAAAACAACGGACTTACTTATCGTTTGAGAGTCGAAGACAGCAGACATCCAGCAGCCACCAAGTTTTCATCGCCTTCCAATTTTCTAAGGTAAAGTTTCTAAAATATAACTATACATAGTTAGTACATATTTTTTACAAATAAAACTAAACCGACTTATTACTAATACATTACCGTGTTTCTGCTTTTTCTTTTAATTCACGCAATGGCGCGAACGTGCGATTTGATATTTGCCATATTCGCCTTTTGTTCATGATCCTCCGTCGCCGTGAGCTTATGAGATTGATTCCCGTTTTTTCAAGGAAGCCCTAAGTTTCCGCCACACTTTCCGTGCAACCTATTTATCAGACAAGCAACTCAAAGTCCCCATGAACCCTGCCGACTCTAAAGCCAAGTATAAACGTTAGAATGTTTTTCCCATCAATCAATAAGGAACGTCACTAGTAGTAATTGCGTAAATTTGTACCTCGGTATGGCTCGCCACCCGTCAATCTCATTTCCTTGTAAAGTTCTAATTAGGATTGGGAAACTACTATTTCAGAAAATGACCCGCTTCACAGTGATGCGAAAACAAACGGAAACTACCCGGGGCTATCCCTTGACTTGTCGACTTTGCGGCTCGAAGCATCCACTCCGGCTTTGCCCTGTTTTTCGTGCTAAAGGGCCAGAAGAACGTCTGCGTGAAGTACTGATCCACCGCTACTGCACCAATTGCTTAGCAGGAACTCACCACGCAGAAAGTTGCACGAACGAGGGCAGATGCCGGCAGTGCCAGGAGCAACATCACACGTTGCTTCATATTCCATCACGTGCCGATAAGCCACGCTTTAGTCGCCGACCACCAAGGAATACGGTTACCGAAGACGACGATAGCGACGTTCCCACGACAGTCGGGTCTACGTAACCGGAACGACCCAGATTTATATCTGGCCAAGGACTGTCACTCCAGCAACACTCCCCAAAAAGTCTTTGGGGAATTTGTATGCTGCTACAACAACAACAACATAGCGACGCCATATCGATAGAGGCGTCAGAGGCTGGAGCGGAAACCACAGCTTTCCGCCCAGGCCTGGAAGAGGGGGAAATCCCTGAGCCTGAGGCGGAAATCGATGCTTTTTCTTTGTAACTCACGCATTGGCGCGAACGTGCGATTTCATATTTGCCATATTCGCCCTTTGTTCACAAATAAAACACCTCTTTGAGGTAAAATTTTCGAGTGACGAAAGCTGAACTAGAAACACAAAATTTATGATATCAATTTCGTGACGAAAATTATACGAATTTTTTTACTGCCTTTGAAATGCAGCGAAAATTCTTTTTATTCATACGAATCGTTGCAAAAGTTCTGTTTTTATTTTGTGCAGTAGCAGTAGACGACATTTCGTTCCGAATAAATAAAAAAAGATTTTCCCTACGTTTCAAAGGCAGTTAAAAATGCGTATAATTTTCGTCACGAAATTGATATCATAAATGTTGTGGTTCTAGTTCAGCATTCGTCACTCGAAAATTTTACCTCAAAGAGGTTTTTTATTTGATATCAATTATTTTGGGGTAGCAAATTGAAAATCGACGAAAATACAATACAATAATCTATATGTGTTATTTTTCTCAAATAAATTGCTAAAAATATTATCTAAATTTAAATTATGTATTCAAATCGATGTGTCCATTGAAACATATGATTTTTCGAATACAGAATAAGGCGAAAAAGAATGATCATATCGCCAGCAAGAACAGTGACGGTCACTTTCCTGGTGACGTGACCGTCACGCGTGCCCGCTAAGTTCGGCACGTTTTGCTATCACATTCTTAATAGTGAATCAAAAATGCTCCCAGAAGTTTTGTGTACGTGTGATTTTTCAAACCAAATAGTTTGCCTGCTTGCTCATATTTGAAAATATTAGCGTGACTACTTACTCATATGTGAAAGATCAAAAATTATTACAGGTGTGTTAGTAACACCATAAAATTTGCGTTTGAGTTGGAGTTTCGGTCACGCTGGTTTTGCTGGGTCCTGTGTATTCAAAAAAAAAAAAAAACAAGTAAGAAAGTCTAAGTTCGGGCGGAGCCGAACATTAAATACCCGGTGCAAGTATTAAATATACGTTTTTCACCTTTCCGAAAGCTACCGCTACAAGGTAAGCTGGCATGTACCGATTTTTAGTAAATTAGCGTCCTTTAATTTCGAAATATTGAAGTTTCAAGCATTTCTGAAATTTACCGTTATATGAAAAACGGCCTCAATTTTAGTCCGATTTCAATCATTTTCAACGTTTTGCTTTTGTGTAGCAAGCACGATAACCATACCGAGTTTGGTACAAATTGGTACGACGGTTACCGAGATACATATATGTGATCATAAGTGGGCGGTGCCACGCCCATTTTCCAAAATTTTATCATAAAATATTTTTCTTGGTAAAGAATTTTTGCAAGCATCAATTTTGAATAAATTAGCTTTAATATTTACTGACTTATCGAAGATTTCGTATTTCTCTAAATTTCCGTTATATGGGATGTGGGGGTGGTTATTGTCCGATTTAACTTCATATGTTATATCAAGGCCAACAACTGTGCCAAGTTTGTAACCATAAGTGGGCGTGGCTACGCCCGCCCATTTTCCAAACATTTATAATATTCTTATTTTTCGTCTAAAACTTATTGTAAATATAAATTTTGAGTGAATAATCTTCAGTAGTTACTAAAATATCGCAGTTTTCGTATTTCTGAAAATTACCGTTATATGGGAGGTAGGCGTGGTTATTGTCCAATTTTGCCCATTTTCAATACCATCCGTCCTACGCCAGAAAGAAGTGCACATACCAAGTTTCGTTAAGATATCTCAATTTTTACTCGAGTTATCGTGTGCAAAGACGGAGGGACGGACGGACAGACAGTCACCGCTTAATCGCTTTCTCTTTTCATTCTGATCGTTTATGTTTACATTTGTCTATATCTATCTCGATTCGTTTTGCCTGTTACAAACAACCGTTATGTGAACAAAGTAATAATACCCTTGTGCACAAGTGCGCTCGGGTATAATAAAATATGAGAAATGATAAAAACTTATTAACTTGGTACCAACTTTGGATACAATAAACAACTGTATTCGTCTGATTGTCTCGTAGTTTATTTTTGTTGATTTCTACCTGAAGTGGGGCGCACACATGTGCTTTTTTTAAGAAGGTGTACGGTGTTGCACTCGTGCTATTAAACTAATGCTTTCTTCTCAAGTAGTTTTGCTCAGTGGCAATTTCAGATCGCCTATTTCAGATCGCATCATTATAACGCGACGTCCACGGTCTATAAGCAATACGCCAACCCGTTTCAGAGACTTCGACGAGAAGGATTTCCGGGACAGATTTCGTGTAAGCAAAGCGTCAGCATGGATAGTGTTAAGGATGATACGGGAAAAAATCCACCATAAAATTACATGGTAAACCCGATTTAGAGGAATTGTGTACTGCTTCTAAAGACTTTTACTTCAGGAACAGTGCTCTAACTCCCGAAGAAATGCTTCTGGTCACTTTGCGATTCTATGCCACGGGTTGCATGCAAAAGACTGGAGGGGACTTAATCAGAGTGTCTAATAGCACTACTTCCCGAGTCATAAGGTTGGTTTCTCACCACATAGCTGTATTACGAGCGCAGTTTATTTCATTTCCCACAACTGCAGAAGAGCAGTTTTATTTAGTAGGGAAATTTCCTCGCGTAGTAGCGGCTTTAGACTGCACGCATATAAAAATAATATCACCAGGTCAGTGTCAGAAATTGAAAACTAATAACCAAATTCAACAAAAATTAAATAGTTTTGAATTGCTTTGTAAATAGCAAAGTTCTGTTCTTAGGCAAATATTTAGCTATTTGTACAACGATTTTGCGGTGAAGGCGGAGGGGGTGGAGCGTGCCCCCCACCCCCCAAACCTCCCATAAAAAAAAGAGGATGGACCGCACTTTATGAAAAGTAACCCCCTCCCCCTCACATTCCCACATACCCCTTGGGAGCTGTTTGAAGATAGGGAAAATTTGGATTTTTTGCAAGGGAAAACCTTCGGGCGCGCTTAGGAATTATAAAGTAGAATTCTTCTTTCTATGTTGCCAAAGAATAGGGGCTGAACACCTTTTGCAGACGTATTTCGCGGATATTTTTTGTGTTTAACAGCTCAGCTCGGAAATTTGCAAAAAATACCATATTTCAAACCGAAATTATTGATAAATTAGTACACAGATATAGTGATTTTTTTTTAATAAACTGTAGACTCTTGTCTAGAAGCGTGAGTAAAAGTTTCTTGATTTGGGTCACGAGTTTGGCTACAGAAACCCGAAATCGTTGTACACATAACTAAACTGTACCCTGTACTTATACGTATGTATACATGTACTTTTTATAGGAGGTCATGATGCGGGTTTTACCGAAACAGAAAAGGGTTCTTTTCGTACAACGTACAGACTTTATGCGACAGCGGCTTAAATATATTAGATGTAGTAGCTAGATGGCCTGGTTCCACACACGATGCCACAATACTTCGAAACTCGCGTGTTTATAGTCGCTTCGAAGGGGGCGAATTCGGAAATTCATTGGTTGTTGCAGACAGCGGTTATCCCTGTAACCAGTGGATAATGACACCGATATCCAATGTTCGTAGTCCGGCAGAAGCGCTATATAACGAATCTCAGATTCGAACGAGGAACTGCGTCGAACGATCCTACGGCGTGTGGAAACGAAGATTTCCGGTTCTTTCGGTGGGTATAAGGCTGAATACCCAGCGTGTAGAAAGCATTATTGTGGCAACAGCGGTTCTCCACAATATTTGCAATCTACATAACGAAACTGATGTGCCAGCTATTTCAGAAGAAATTCGCGCTCACATAAATGAAGTTTTAAATATGCCATCCATTTCAATTAACCAAAATAGTACGAGTAATATTAGAAGACAATTAATTAATAATCACTTTCAAAATTTGTAGGACAAATATTGTATTGCAAATTTACAAATATTGTAAGGTCGCATACATATTCTTTTGGTCACGGTGCACATCGGTGCACAATCGTTAAGATATAAAATATTAAATGAACTTACTATTAATAAAAGCAAAGTCAAGTAATGTTTATAACAAATTTGTGTACTTTTAATTAATGTAGGAACTTATGTAATTACGCGTAAGTGCATTAAGTAAACATACATTTTTACATGGAACAAAGGTGATCAAAGAAATCCAGTCAAATCAGTTCACAAATCTGTGGTATTTTATTGTTAAAACAACTTACATACATAACTTACTTTAGAAGGCTTGACTTTGAATCCCCAATGAAATATTGGGAAACCAATGAAATATTGATTAAAATGAAGAAGAGCCTATATCGAAATGACTTGTTTTAATAAAATTCCACAGATATATTTGGAACTTAGGAAAAATTAAGAAAATACACCCCGTGTCCCGTTCTATTATATCTAAACATTAATACATCAGCCCCGGGCAAAGAATTGTGCAGAGAATTTTTCGCAATGTATGCAAAGGTTTTTATTCCAATTTCTTTCCGCTAATTATTTATAATAATATAGTTCATACTATTATAAAAAACATAAAAATAAAACCTCTAAACTTTCTGCAACTTTCTAATCATATTTTTTAGAAAAATTCTGAGTATGCAGTTTTATAGCCCAATAAATTTAAAGAAAATGCAAGTTTGAAGTTGCTAAAAAATCGCGTTGATTTTTGGCAATTTTTTTGTTGAAGGTATTGCATATTTACTCCATAATAAAAATCGTCGAAGCTACTTCGTATGGAAACAAATTTTTGATCTCGTCGTTTTTTAGCAACTTCAAACTTTCATTTTATATCTTTAAATTTTTTGGGCTATAAAACTGCATACTCAGAATTTTTCTAAAAAATCTGATTAGAAAGTTGCAAATTATTATGCAAATTTATTGACTTTTCCTGGGTTTTACAGAAAGTTTAGATATTTTATTTTTATGTTTTTTGTTGTAGTATTAATAATATTTTTATAAAAAATTTGCGGAAATAAATTAAAATAAAAACCATTGCATACATTGCGAAAAATTGTCTGTACAAATACTTGTGTCAAGTAACATTTTGACTAGTTTTGGCTATTTTTGTTTTTTTTTTATAAAAGTTTAGCACTTTATAACCAGCGCCACATAAATCCACATTTCAAACTTCGTACAAAAATTATGAAATTGAACAAAATTTAGCACTTTAGAGTTTTTAGAAAAATTTTGGGTATGCAGTTTTGTATCCCATTATATTTTAGTTGGTTAAAGCGCAAATTTCAAGACGCTAGAAAATTGCGTTGATTTTTAACATTTTTTTTTTTGGGCTGACGGTGTTGTGCATTTTCTTCTATATAAAATCTGCTCGAGAATTTCGTTTGTTGTTTGAAATGTGGATTTATGTGGCGCTGGTTAGGTAAAGTGCTACACTTTTATAAAAAAAAATATTTTCATTAAACAAACAAAAGAAAAATAGCCAAAACTAGTCAAAATGTTACTTGAGTTAATCAGCTAACCACAAGTGTACCTATGAAAACAATGAGTAGGAAATGCGCACCCTTACATTATAGTTTGTGTAATGATGCTCATTTCCAAGTTATGTTTCCCTGCAAGATTTTTTTTTTAAGGTCGTGCATCTCCTTCATGTGAGCCATACGCAGTTCGTGCTCTGCTTTCAAACATTCGGTCTCCGTTCTTAATTTTTCCTCAGTCCATTTTGCTTTAATTTGCGCTAGCTTCGCCCAACTAGACTGCGATGATTTTTGTGTAATCTTTAATTTTTGGTTTTTCGGTTTTTTTAAGTCAGAAGAAGAAGAAGGTGTACTTGGGCCACGATTCGTTCTCCTCTTCAATGGAGTCAAATGCTGCAAATAAAAAGAAAGGATAACAATGCTTTATATGATAATCGACACATATGTACATACCGACGTCGGTTTCAGACTCAGCAAGCTCTTCAATCTGAAGAAATTCTCCAGTGTCAATAAAATCTCCTTCATCGATGGCGCAATCGTTGTCGTAGTGAGATGTGTTTCCCAAAATTTGTTTTTCAGGTACAATTTCTATCAACTGGTCGTCGAACTCACCGGATTCCGCCTTTTGATACGGCCCACCTCCAGTCCCGTAAAGGGCCCGCTTTTCCGTTGCTAATCGCTTTTTAAGGCCAGCTTTTAAGTTAAAATATTTGGTTTTTAAGACCTTGGCAGTTCTCTGTTGAACAACAGAAGACGCGTTAAATTCATTTGTTATTTTAACCCACGCTTTATCTTTCTGTTCGGCACCTGTCTTATCAGTTTTTTTACATTCAATAATGTTTTTTTTTGTTGCGAACTATGTCGAGCAACAGTTTTATTTCCTCCGAGCAGAAGTTCTTCGTCCTTGGCGAAATTTGTTCCATTTTTTCACTATTATCTAGAAGTTTATTTGCTTGTTGCGAATTTCCGATTGCACTCGGGAACTGAAACGTGCCCAACAAAAAATCAGAATTTATGTTTGTGCACACTTATGAATCTTGTAAGTTGGCGTTTATTCACTTTATATAAAACGCCACAGTTATGAAGGACTATGAAATTTTAATTAAAAAACTCGCGGACTCTGATTGTTGCTGATTTATATTTTGCCGAAAAACATATGTTGAAAGCAACCAACTTCAAGAAAGAGGCATAGTGCTGCCACCTGCTCAAGATAATTAAATAAGGGCGGTCTGAAAACCGACAAAAATTAAATGTCACTTAAATAAGAACTCTTAATTAAAGCTAAATGCCATTTAACTTTTTGATTTGAAATTGGCCCTAACAGCCAGTTTCACCAAATTATTTAAGTGAAAATTTTCGAATTTTCGGTTTCACCAATCAATTTTAATTTTGATTTAAGTGACCTATGCTCTGCACTTAAATAAAAGTTAAATCAGAACAACCACACTCAGAGGTGTTACACGTTTAATCACCTGATCATTGTGTATCTGCTGCTTACTTGTATACCAGCCCTGCTTTTACAACACAGCGTGCCAAAGCTTTCAAAAGCTCTCAGTACAAATGAAAGCGAAAGCTAGTCCTAGTCTGTTTTACAGCCACTTTTTACTCACTTAAATAAATAGTTTATTGAAACTGAAAATTATTTAAATGAGAATTAAATACAAAATTAAATTAAAGTTAATTTCCACTTAAATAGTTTGGTGAAACTGGCTGTAAGTATTAGCGGCATATTGGGTGAACTAAATGCATTCATACATACATATATATGTACAACTGTACGTAATATTGTACGCGTCTTCCCAGGTAGGTTAAGTGCGGGTGATAAGCCCATGTAGCATAGTTAAATACTGTGTATCCCGAAGTGTATATTTTCAGCAGCCCGATTTTAAATTTTCAGGCGATAACGTTATGACATATTTATATTTTATAAACACAAAGGATAGCGTTAGATAGCTTGTGTGAAGACCTTCTACTGATATCCACATCAATCACATGAACTGAGTAGTGCGGCCTCAGTGGTAGTTTAGAAAAATTGCCTTTTTCAGAATTTCAGGTACCAGCCACGCCCGAAAAGGCATATGAATCAAAACATCCTTGAACAAAACCTTCCTAGTTTTTTTGGTACTTTAATTCCACATCGCAAAGCATCTCGTAGTGGAGGCACGAACCAAAACACATTTAGCTCTATATCTTTCCAACTAGTAGCCGGAACTCAATATATAAGGTATCGTTTGAAAGGTATTGGCCTATAAAGTAACACTAAATATGTTGGGTGTACCCACATAGCCCCTTAAACCGGGGAAAGCAAAAAATTTTTTTTTGTGTCGCAACAGTTTAGCTTAATTTTTAAGAATCCGCTTAATCGTTTATGAAGCTTGAATACATTTTCTGGACACACTCTACAAGACCTTTCCACCGATATTTCAAACATGTCGATTGGACGTCTGGATAAAAATTTCCAAATCTCGTGTATATATAAGCGAGTTATTTCAGCATGCTACTGTGGCTGCTTTCGTCACTCGCGCGCACTGCCGNTTAATTAAAGCTAAATGCCATTTAACTTTTTGATTTGAAATTGGCCCTAACAGCCAGTTTCACCAAATTATTTAAGTGAAAATTTTCGAATTTTCGGTTTCACCAATCAATTTTAATTTTGATTTAAGTGACCTATGCTCTGCACTTAAATAAAAGTTAAATCAGAACAACCACACTCAGAGGTGTTACACGTTTAATCCCCTGATCATTGTGCATCTGCTGCTTACTTGTATACCAGCCCTGCTTTTACAACACAGCGTGCCAAAGCTTTCAAAAGCTCTCAGTACAAATGAAAGCGAAAGCTAGTCCTAGTCTGTTTTACAGCCACTTTTTACTCACTTAAATAAATAGTTTATTGAAACTGAAAATTATTTAAATGAGAATTAAATACAAAATTAAATTAAAGTTAATTTCCACTTAAATAGTTTGGTGAAACTGGCTGTAAGTATTAGCGGCATATTGGGTGAACTAAATGCATTCATACATACATATATATGTACAACTGTACGTAATATTGTACGCGTCTTCCCAGGTAGGTTAAGTGCGGGTGATAAGCCCATGTAGCATAGTTAAATACTGTGTATCCCGAAGTGTATATTTTCAGCAGCCCGATTTTAAATTTTCAGGCGATAACGTTATGACATATTTATATTTTATAAACACAAAGGATAGCGTTAGATAGCTTGTGTGAAGACCTTCTACTGATATCCACATCAATCACATGAACTGAGTAGTGCGGCCTCAGTGGTAGTTTAGAAAAATTGCCTTTTTCAGAATTTCAGGTACCAGCCACGCCCGAAAAGGCATATGAATCAAAACATCCTTGAACAAAACCTTCCTAGTTTTTTTGGTACTTTAATTCCACATCGCAAAGCATCTCGTAGTGGAGGCACGAACCAAAACACATTTAGCTCTATATCTTTCCAACTAGTAGCCGGAACTCAATATATAAGGTATCGTTTGAAAGGTATTGGCCTATAAAGTAACACTAAATATGTTGGGTGTACCCACATAGCCCCTTAAACCGGGGAAAGCAAAAAATTTTTTTTTGTGTCGCAACAGTTTAGCTTAATTTTTAAGAATCCGCTTAATCGTTTATGAAGCTTGAATACATTTTCTGGACACACTCTACAAGACCTTTCCACCGATATTTCAAACATGTCGATTGGACGTCTGGATAAAAATTTCCAAATCTCGTGTATATATAAGCGAGTTATTTCAGCATGCTACTGTGGCTGCTTTCGTCACTCGCGCGCACTGCCGTGCGCTGTGATATAAGCGAGTCATTTCAGCATGCTACTGGGGCTGCTTTCGTCACTCGCGCGCACTGCTTAAGACAAACAGTAGACGGTTAGACAACAGCTACGTCTTATGAACACGCCTAATATTGATAATAACCACTTCAAATTGTTTCTTCGTTAACTGAAGAAATACCGTGATGCCACAGTGATTTTCATCCGTGACGGTGACAAGAGAGGGACAAAAAAGTTGTTAACAGGAATCTTTTACCGAGTGAACTAACGGCATTATTTATTTATTCGGCATTACACTCATTTTTAATGGTGGGAAATTCTAATATCAAACAACATTAATCAGATTTGAGTCTTAAATAACTGGTAACAGTTTCTCGGTATGTAATTGCGACTGCTTCTTTATCACAGAGTTCGTAGCAGCTACTGTGACTGCTACTGCTATTGTGGTAGGCGCAATCCTACTACAAAACATAATTGCGGCTGTTCCTTTGTCACAGTCTGTCACGGTGACTTTTTGGAAGTTGTTACAGCTAAGGCTCGAAATTTCAGACTTTGGTATCGATACTGAGTACTCGTTCTGGCATCGAGCTCATGGTACTTTAAAAGTATCAGGGAAAAAGTATCGATACTACTCAGTATCGGACTCATTGAAATACGTTGTTTAGGATGCTAAAATTAAGTTTGTTCCACAAGCTACTTGTAGAAAAACTCGAGCAAAGTTCAAACTGTCAGCGTATATCAAAGAAACTCAAAAGCTTACTGGTGGAATACGTATGTGTAACTCGAAATGACTTCGAGTAGCTTGTGGAACAAACCTATTATTTTATTCTTCAATCGTATATCTAGTTATTTCCTGAAATTAATTAGATTTTTATTTCATTGCAGACTTACTTTCACGTTAGAAGTAATTTTAACGTTAAATGTACATACATACATACATACATATATATAGTTTCACGAATTTCAAATTTTATTAAGAATTTTTGTAAACTTTTTGGGTATGCATTTTTGTAGCCTATTCAATTTTAGTATAATTATGTGCAAGTTTGAATTAAAAGTCAACGGTAGTAGGCTACACGTTAAGTTGAATAGGTTACAAAACTGCATACCCAATGTAATGTAATGTAAAGAATGTAATGTAAAAAATAAAAAAAGTTTATAAACTGAAAAATGTAGAAAATGTCATTTTATTACCTACTAAATGTCATATTATTAACCCACTTTATTTTGTATTAATAAGGCCATTAAACTTTAACTTATTTGGTTTATGTTATGCAGCAGACTACACGAAATTTCAGTTTACTTTAAGTGATGGACAAAATTGTATGATAGTAATCCATATAAGCAAAGAAAATTGGATTGCCAATGGAAGAAAAAATTTAAAAAGTGTGTTTTTTTTAAGTTTTCGATACTACGATGCTTACTCTATATCGATAGTATCGTTCGAACCCTAGTTACAGCAGTTACCCGAGACTTTTGAGTAACCGTGACAAAGTCCCAGATACGCAAATATCTGCCACCTCTAGTTCACGTTCTATCCTTTTTCAATGTTAGCGACTGGTATTTTACAACTTTACAACGCTTTTATCAACTTGCAATGTTGTGTGTCCAGAAACTTTCGATGTTGTGGATCCAGAAACTTTCAATGTTGTGTGTCCGACA
>NW_016172843.1:0-3491 GCF_001687245.7 Rhagoletis zephyria
TTCACACCTTAGGGCATAAAACTAGGTGAATACTCCGCACAACGAGGACCAAAAGACATAGAGGAGCTGTACTAGCTTTCATTAAGATAGTAGAACTGCAACAACTTTTAGTTATTTGCCGGATCACTTAGCGTACCAATTTCACAAAGTATCAAGCTCTCTTATTGCATACTAAGGATCTAAACTAATTATCTTTTTCACCGCATACTTGGTATTACTTTTGGCATTCTAGTCAGTCTTGGGGTACTCCATGGACTCGTAGTACATCCGTCCACTCGAGAATATTAGGTACGAAATCGTCTGTTCCGCTACCCGCAAGTAATGTCTTCTACCATCAAATACCGTCACTAAAAACTATAAAGTTACCATACAACTCGTAAGGACTGGAACACTAGGCCTTAGCACATACGCAAATCTATAGCCATATACAAGTATACTGATGGCTCCAAACTCGACGGAAAGGTCGGAGATTGAGTTGGAGCTGGAAACTTCTTTCCGGCTTCCTGACTACTCTAGTGTATACCATGCCGAGGTGGTGACTATCCAGGAGGCCGGCGACTCAACACCTGATAATAAGACCCAAGGAGGAAAGAAAGGCTTTACCTTTTCTGGCAGCCAATCGGCTTTGAAGGCTCAAGACTCTTAGGTGGGCAACACAAGATCTCGCACTGAACGCCGCAGTTCTCTACAACTATATGGGCCACCATTATACTTAGAATAGAACTCATATGGGTGCCTGGATAGTGAGATATTGAGGTAACTGCAATGCCAATGAGTTGGTCACTAATGGTACGTCCGACCCCATTCATCCGAGAAAGGGCATGTGAGATATACCAATGTCCACTTTTAAACCAAATGTTGGAAACAGCATCAGAAAAGCAGCAAATTAGCGCTGGAGAAGAAAAGGAAAGGGTAAATTACCTTATCTGTCACTGTACAGTTCTTAGCAGAAGACAAAGGCATACGCTCGGAAAACCATCTCTGCAAAACCTTAGAAATGATTGGATCTCGAGTAAGCGTCGCAACATTGGAGAGGAGAGAACATCGCATATGGCCTCACAGTAGGCCAACATTCGGCCTAAATGAGGAGGAAAGCACTCTCTGTAGCCATTCCAACTAAACCTAGGGTACTCCATGTAGCCTTCATTTCAATTCGTATTGATACAGGTTCGCAGGACTCCTGCAATGGCTGTATAGACCAAGCAGTGGAGCTTACCCAGAGGTAAGCCGGCAGCAACTTCCTTGCCAGCTTTTGGTCACCAGCTCCGGGGAGCGTACATGTCGGATTGGTCATGTAAATGATCGAACAGAAGATGGCACAATGTCGAAAGCTTCTATCTCCAAACCAAATTTGACAAGGCATGACGGTATTTGCAACCACAGGCTCACAATATCCATGTGTAAAAAACCAATATTATGCAAAAAATAAAAAAATTTAAAACCTTAGTTGGAAATATGAGCACCCGCTGAGGGCACCCTATGCTCTCTGCAAATACAACGCATCTATTTGTCGGTTTTCCCTAATATTATAAGCTAGGTATTACGACAAAAGGACACACGTAAAAATGCTGCTTCATTTTGATATTATCCAACGTATCTTACTACCTACCCTTTATTTGTTTAAGTGTTGTCTAAATTCCTCAAAAAATGTGCGTGAATCTCCAACGAACATTAAAACTCTTTCCAGATCTAAGCAACATTTCCAGTCAATTGAAACCCTAAAAAAACTGCATTCATTTGCATAACTGCAGCCAATATATATACATATAACTATATGCATTTTAAACAGACTTCCGCATTGAGCAAATACTTTAGTAAGTCTGATGACTCCATTCGGTTGAGTAAGACCCAACAGACAGCAAGAAGAGTGCCAAATTATGACTTACCAAATGCAGCGATAATGGTAGTACGAAATTAAAACGCAAACTAAGCAACACATAAACCCGTTGTACTGGTTACTGAGTAGTGGGGAGTGCGCAGCGTCCACGTGACTGCAAAAGAGCAGAGTTGCATGCGAAGGAAAGCAGGAATCGACGTCAAATAAATTGAGCGGCACTAGTTAAACTGCATTTTTTTAAAGTACCTGTACATATGTACATACATAAATACATATCTGTGTTCGTATGGAAAAGTAACTTATGTCGGAAGGCTGGCTTTAGTATAAATCGGCATTCGCAGCATACGATTGCGAATGACTCACTGGCGGTGAGCCGTTGAGAACTTTTGGCAAATAAACGTGGAAGAAATAGTTCCGATACCAGCAAGTCAATATTCTTAATTAGTCTCATCAAAAAAATCTTTGTCGTTTAAAGAATAAAGGGAATGCCGCATTATACTAAAGCCAGCCTTTCGACATAAGCTACTTTTCCATACGAACACAGATATGTATGTCGCTCTGTAAGTATTTATGTACTCAAATCACTTTTTGTATGCACAATTGGCGCGAAAATCTACTTAATTTTCTACATCTGCACATTCTGAGAACGGAAACGGAAACGCCGATAGATAGGCAAGTGTTTGTAGTTCTACGGGCTGAAACTACCGCCAATGAGAATATACCAACTGCGTAGCAAAGAACCTAAGCACCGCGTTCTTTCAATACTTTACCGAGCGCAGTTGAATAGCTTTATTATACAGTCAATATCCCAGTTTGTCATTCAGAGAATCACTGCAAGGCTTTCATTTCCGGCTGCCGGGCTATGCACACTTCTGCAGTTGGCTACCAGAGTATCATGAAGTTCGCTTCAATGCCGGCATTAGTGAAGACAGACAGGCAGCGTTGGTGAGTGGGTGGCGCGAATGCGATGGGGTATAAACCCTTTTAATTGAAATTAATTTTCACAGTTATCGTTTTGTTTTGCCAACGATGGCAGCGAAGAAATTTAATGGCTGCAGGCAATTTAAAAACAGACAGCAAATAAAAAAAAGTGCACAGCCAGCACCGGTGAATGCCAAGAAGGAGCAATTGTGCGATTGCAATTAGCGAAATAAATATATATATATATATATATAATATATACATAGTGACGGCCAGTGTGCGCATGCTATCAAAAAGTTCATAGAGTCCAGGCAAAGTGCGCCTTACAGGCGACAAATGTAAATAAAAAGTTGCAGAGTTGCGACACAAAAAGGGATGTGCAGAGGATAAGAAAAGCGAAAATGCTGATAATATGTACTCCAATGGCGTAACTTGAACGGCTGAAAGCAGACTTAGAGATGGACTTTTCTTCGAAATTTATCTCTTTAGTGGCCACTGTTTAATGCTGTAAATTAGCATTTGCCAGGAAGGAGAATCGGCTGATTCTATTCGTAAGTTGCAAACAAAGGAAGAAACCGAGAGGGTGGTTAGGAGATTTCATTGTTTTTTATACCCGAGCGCACTTGTGCACAAGGGTATTATAACTTTGTTCACATAACGGTTGTTTGTAACAGGCAAAACGAATCGAGATAGATATAGACAAATGTATACATAAATGATCAGAATGAAAAGA
>NW_016172843.1:4161-12587 GCF_001687245.7 Rhagoletis zephyria
AAGATGGAGAAAAAAAATCAAGTATGCAGTGAGTAATTAAAATCCCAATGCAGACCCAATAAATTGACCTTCATTTGCAATTAGCGCTCAAAAGGAAATTGTAGCAAAATCGTGTTGAAATTGAGTTAGTAATTACAAAATATAGCCTACAAATAAATATGCGATTTAAGAGCTTCGCCGAATAAGTACAAAGGAAAATTTTAAAATGTTGAAATTAAAATACTTGCATAAATACGCCCATACCTTTTGGAGATATTCATGCTTTATTGTGCTTACACAATATGTTAGTTTGGC
This sequence comes from Rhagoletis zephyria, assembly GCF_001687245.7. Classification (NCBI taxonomy): domain Eukaryota; kingdom Metazoa; phylum Arthropoda; class Insecta; order Diptera; family Tephritidae; genus Rhagoletis; species Rhagoletis zephyria. The sequence continues at coordinate 4,456 of NW_016172843.1, forward strand.
CCAGCTTCTCCTCCGATTTGTGGAGTGCGCTGTTTTCATGTTTTCATCCAAAGGGGATGGACCTACGTCGACTCCGAATGGCGATTGAATTTTTATGAGAAGCTGTTTTCCAGGGCAAAATACACTTAGAGGTTTGCCATTGCATGCTTGCTCCATTTCATAAACTATTTTCTGTTTTCCAAGAATCATGTCTATTTTAGTTACCAAATAATTCACTGAAATAATAATGGGGCGTATTCTTGTTTTCGTACGAATCGAAAATGAGAAAATTTTCCTATTATTTTCTGTACAAAAATTTCGATTCGTACGAAAACAGGAATACCCCTCAATAAATCACTTAAATACTGCGCAATTAATAGTACACAAAAATAATAAGAAAGGCACATAATAAAAAATTAGTCGCTCCACACAAAGTACTAACTTAACCTGGCATTTTATGGTGCATGCCGTATTCTCTGGTGCTCTATTACTTAACTTCCTCTCACATCCATGAACTGTGAAATGCAAGGTGCAGTAAGTAACAGAATGTAAGCGAACAACACAGCAAGTGCACCAATATATGGATGTATATCTACACATACATATGTATTATTGCATATCCAAAAAATGGACAGGTTTTCCACTTCGTACACTCACATACATTGATATGGTGTACATATGTATGTACAAAAATATGTGCATGACCGGTTTTGGACATCTTACAAAGTCGTTGTAATAGGATGACCGCAGCCATGGGCGAGACGGTAATAAATATATATAATACTTTTGTGTTACATAAGAAATTGAAGATGATGACAATGATGATATTGGCTCTGCGCTGCACAGTAAAAGATAAAGGAAAATGTCGAAGTGGAAGCGCAACCAAAGGAAACCAATACATAGTATGTAAGCAAGTATGTAACTTGACTGGTTAAACCATAAGCACAACAACATAAATAATGCCGAAAAATAAATGTGGGAAAGTATTTATTTGTGTTTTTTTTCCGGAAAGCAATTAGTGAAATATTTGCTGAGAAGAAGCCGCGGAGTAGATATGACGAGGCAGTAGAGATACAAACTTACTTGCACATACTTAAGTATGTAAGTAAAGGAATGAGTTTATTAAAAATTATATATACATAAGAAAATGCTCATTCTCTTAGCTGTATGTCTATATGCAGACACTTGGACGCCAACTGGCAAAAGTATTGAAAACCCAAAATACTCGCATCAGTCGTTAACAGCAGCCGCAACTACATACATACATATGTATTTGAATAAAGTTTTTTAAGTAAAATTTATATTCAATATCTTGAAATGAAGATGCTCGTTAGTGTAGGATGCACGTAGTAGGAGAATATGGTGATGATGGCAGAGACGCATGTGTTTCGCTTTGGTGTGCTCGTAGTTGCTGTGCAAAAAAAGATGATATTTGCTTACTATGTGGAAAGTATGCGAATGGCGAAATGAAACTTTTACTTTCAACAGAAATGAGTATGTACATACCAGGCCCGGCCGCAAGGGGGGCTTTGGGAGCTTAATCCCAACCCCCTATCCCTCTGTTGGAGGGAAATATGCATACAAATTTGCCATATTTTAGTTTAAGATAATAAATGTAAAAGAGAAAGTATTTATTCGAGAGCTCTAGCTTTAATTTAAGCCAGCAAGGTTCTATCACCTTTTGTTTCTTTACTAGAGCTTCTAAAGTATTGCAAAAAACGTGATTTTTTGACACTTTCACCTATTTTTATCTGGAGGTGAATAATTCGCTTACGGTTTCGTAATCAGCACAAAAATATTTATCAAAAACAACTTTAACATTTGCCGTACCAAAATTCGTTTCTATTTTTATTGGGCTGTGTTATCCATAAAAAAAATTTGCAAAAATTTAGACTTCTCTTTTTCTACAGAAATTTTTCCTTATGTGGTCTATAATAAATGCCCTTCGGTCCCCTACTTAATGATTCATCATGCATCAGGCATGGGCTGAGAACGAGCATATAGCGGGCTAGCTTTTCTCAATATTCATTGCAATATGGATGTTAATGTTGACTCAGTATTAAAAGAACTTTTAGCTATACCTCGGTGAATTGCATGTGACTTTTCTTTGAGCTGTGCTAAATTAAATCCACAATTAAATACAATAGGCTGAATACTCGAAATAAAACAATGATATTCTTGGTTGTTGCGAATGACTTTACATACAACCCCCAAAAGAGAAATCCTGCAACCGGCCCTGGTAAATACATTTGTACACTTGTAAAGCTTAAAGTATACTTGTAAAGCAGAAATGCTTTAGTGCACGGTATAATATCAGAAATCAAATTTTTACATCAGATTTCCTAAGGCTCAACCCATACGTCGATGCTACTGTAGTCAAATATATCAAATATAAATTTGGTTCACGATCGAATCGGTTAAGGCGTGCCGCACAGGGGCCAAAGTTCAGATTACCCTATGAAGACATCTTGGCCGACTTTAATCGGGACCAAAATTTATATTTGATATCTTTAACTATGGTAGTATCGATTTTTGGTATTAGATGAAACAAATTTTATTTTACTTTTTTCAGTCTCTATAGAGGAATCTGTACTAGGACCCCTCTGCGACACGCCCTAACCCTCTTCAGCCGGGACCAAAAATTATATGCGATATCTGTGACCGTGGTATTACCGATTGAGGGGGTGAAACTAAAAAAAATCGTTCATTTGATTTTTTAAGGACCACCCTACTATACATACATTTATATGTACATTAGAGTGGTCCAAACAAAAATTTTCCAAGATAGGGTTTGGGGCACCTTCCAAAATTTTTCCTATTTCCGAAAGAGGTGCTGGTAGCAAATCTTACGTTTCTAAGTATACATTTAGAGGATGCTCATGATGCTCATATTTTACTCTAAAAGTATTGTGTACATATATTCAACAAATAATTGGTTAAGTAACCTAAGAACATTTCAAATTTAAATTATTTATCTAAAAAAATATCACGGTAACTTTTTATAAAAATCACCAATATTTTTGCCAGTTTCGCAGCGATCCAGTAGCGCATTTCAAGGTCATTAAGCACGCTGTATTAGTTGCAGTAGAAAACTGAAAGTTGGTATAGATATTACAAATATTAAGAGATAAAAACTCAGGGGTGCCCCGTTTTCTAGGAAGAACATTTTTTCCCCCATAGAAAAATTGGACCACTTTAATGTACATATGTATGAATCACGTATCTGAGTGTGCTGCTGGGCTGCTNAAGCACGCTGTATTAGTTGCAGTAGAAAACTGAAAGTTGGTATAGATATTACAAATATTAAGAGATAAAAACTCAGGGGTGCCCCGTTTTCTAGGAAGAACATTTTTTCCCCCATAGAAAAATTGGACCACTTTAATGTACATATGTATGAATCACGTATCTGAGTGTGCTGCTGGGCTGCTTTCTTTAGTGCAAGGGCCGTTTTTAATTACCATGCTCCGCTTATTCGCTTTAATTTTTGTTTAAATATTTTCTTGCATACACAACTTTACTTTGGTTTAGGATTTTTTTTTAGTATTTCCTTTTATACCCGGACATATAAACGCGTATTTCTTTTGGGTAACAACGGATGGTATTGCAAATAGATGAAATTCGGACGACAACCACGCCTACTTCCCATTTAATTCACAGAAATAAAAAATCAGTAACTACTAAAGCTACGACCGCTATAGGCGAGTGGTTAGAAAGGCGTACTTCCACTCCGCGGGACAAAAGTTCGATCACTGGTGAAATCAGTATTCCAAAAAAATTATAGAAAAAAAAAATATTTTTTATTTCGCCCCTCGGCAAACTACGACGAACCTCCGAATGTCTTGAAAAGGCTTCTCGTAAAATCCATTTGCCGTTCGGAGGCAGGGTAAAACTGTAGGTCCATCCGCTTGTGAAATACGCTTTACACGATATCGTTCATATCAATAGCACCCCATTGCAAAATGATATTGTTTTACTACAAATAAACACAATTTATTTTTATATGGAAGAAAACCGCAACACCATCAGAAAAAAATTCTAAAAAATTCAACGGAGCCACCTAAAACTTGCCCTTTATTAGCCTAAAATTTAATTGGTTATAAAACTGCATACTCAAAAGATTCTAACATTTCTGAGAAAAAACTTTGAAAATTACTTGAACATTTTTTGCATTTTTTTAGTTTTCTATAAAGTTTTAAACTTGAGGTGATATGGTGGTTTACGGAAGCATTACAGGTGGGTCGCGAATCGATCCTAAAACGATCAGAAACAATTTAATACACCATCAGAAAAGATAAGAAAAACATCATAATTCAATGCTGACATTGACATCTTAGTTCAATTGAAACAGTCACAAAAATTTCATTAATATTGTATTCACAGCAATTTTACATAATGACAGATTGTGATAACAATTTTCTCGCACAAAAACAAAAAATTATATTCGCGAAACTAGGTGCCAAAAATAGTGAAATTACTTTTTTGGTTTTACTCTCTGCTGTCAGGATTTTACTTAAAAGGACTTTGAATTCTTAAAGATATCAGAAATTAAAAAAAAAAAATATTTAAAAAACTCAGTGCAATGTAGAATAAAAAGCTGGGTATCATATATAAGAGAATTCCTTAAGTTTAAACGTTAAAAGTTGTTTGGAACATAAGGAGGAATAGGTACTGAAAAAGTCCTTTTAATAATGTTTTCTAAAATATTCTTGAAAATTTGCATTAATTATTTTTGAAAAAATTTTATGTTAAGGACTTATATGCACGCGATCACATCCTCGAATCTCGGCCTTCCAACCTTATTAGATTAGAAAAATTAAATTAGTTAAAAGGATATTTTCAATACCGATTTGTCCTTGTGAACCGAAAGACTTAAATTTTTAAATTCTAAAGTATTTACTCTTTCATTTGGTACGCACTCGCGCTGAATTTTTTAAAATAATTTTTTGGTTTATCATATTTTTGAAAGTCCTTTTAAGGGCGTGTGTGAATCGGTAACAAAGTTCTGTGTTGAAAGCTGGTGAATAATATTTTTACCATGACATGAGATAGTTTTGCCAATCTATTTTTGACAACAGCATATTTATGCGGAATAAAATATTATCAATTGAAGTGAAATTAATATTTTGAGAAAACATCTAGATACCATCATTGATTGCAATTCATCAATTTAAGCTTTGAATCAACCCAATTAAAATTATCTATGCATTTGTCAAAAACTTCACCAGCCTCATAGCTTTTATTCACCTCATACTTGTCAAAAATTTCCTAAACGCGAACTTGTTTACCGATTCACACACGCTCTAAAAAAATCCTGACGTCAGAGAAAAAAACTAAGGGCCTTATTCTGTATCACGAACTATAAGAAAAACGAACGATTCGTCTGCAGACGACAACCCCTCAGATTGCGATTTTAAACTCTATCGATCGTCTTCGTCTTGCTTTTCATACATCCCGGCTAAAATGATGCCGCCGGACTAATTTTTGAAGCATTCCTCTGCAAACGAATCGTTCGTGTTGCCTATCGTTCTTGATACAGTATAAGGCTCTAAATCTGGCCCATAGCTTCGTGAGTATTATGATTGCTTCGTGTGTTTTAAAACTTGTTGGTTTTTGGCACACGGTGTATTCATATCCAAACCATGCGAGTTTCTTTGCCTAATATTGTTTCTGTAACTTTCTGAATTTTCACCGGATTTTGGATTTTGACAGCTTCCTATACAGGAAATTTCAATGGAAGTCACGCATTATAGTAAACTAATTGGAAAAGTTTAATTTTAAGGGATTGGGAATAAATAAAACAAAATATTTTTTCCACTTTTCACGCACTTTCATAATTTCCCGGCTGTGCGTAGCCATTAAATTTCATCTGATCTCCACCAAATTTTATATTGACAGCATTAAGGCTACTTTTTCTGCCCTGCGTTTTGATATTCATTTGTAAGAACCTGTCTATTGTATCTATATATTTTTGCATATTTGATAGTAAATTATGTATACATAAGGAAGGGATGCGATAGCAATTTAAGGTTTTTATTTATGCTACTCCTATCACTTCTTAAGAATTTAATTTAAGTAGGTCAAAATGAATTAACCATTTTTTCACAACCAGTTAACAAGCGATAATCGTACAAGCAACGTTCTAAATTTAATTGTATGCAGTTTAAGATAATAATCAATGGTGTTAATTGATTGATATGTATGTATGTATGTGTGGACAAATGTATGTACGTAAACGTAGGCATGTTGAATACATTGCAGATGAGTGTTTTCGAGTAAGTGAAATTTTTCCCACAATCAAGCGCACAACCAACAACTTTTACAAATACTCGCATGTATATATGTTCGTATGTTCATTTACATTAAAACAGCAACAAGATTTGCAATTTTTTCAAAGATATGTTTGTGTGTAACTAAGTGGGAACCGATCCACATTTTGGAATATATATTTACATACCTTCGCCCAGGTAAATTAATGTCGCAGGTAACATGTGACGACTTTTGGGAAATCGCGATTGAAGTTTGGAATTCAATTTCTCCAAAAACGCTACGATAGATATTCTTTAAACCCTAGTTCACAAAATTCTTACTAACTAAATTGGCTATCTGAAATTGGGCCTTAGTGTTGCTCGACCTATATGACCCAGGCGGGATACTGAGAAATTTAGATACGGAGAAGATGAGAGATTTCCTTAATTATGCTCGTTGTGGTGACCATTAGGAGTTACTGCTCTATTTATGCCATTCAGAATAAGATTTCAACAGCTGTTGTAGAAAAAATAAGCAACTCTTCTGTCACTGCCCAACCTTGATTAAACTGAGCAGGCGATAACTTCATCAATCATTTTTTATAAGCTATCAGGCTTTGCGTAAGAATTATTTCGCAGTAGCATGAACCAACTGAACTGAAGAACTTTCAACCAGGCTGCGGACTACTGAAACTCGGTTCAGGAGTAAATCACGCGAAGAATCGAAGTATAAACAAAATTTCCGTATTAAATTTGAATTTTCAAAAATTCAAAAATGTGAAATTTGTTCGCAATTAATTAGAAATTTTCACTATGGACATTGCCTTTCACTGGAAATTTTTTTGAGAAACCTCTCTTTGAAACTTTAAATGAGTTGTGTGAAAAAGAAAATTTTTTAAATATTTTCTAATCATGAAGAACCAACGTAAGAATAATATTTTACCTATTAAGATAATAATGAGTGTTTTATATGTAAATATCAGACCTTTTGTAAAAAATATTTGCGAAGATTAGGCCCTGGAAATCTCTTTCTAAATTTGTTCTAAGGGGTTTCATCCCCGAAAACTTTTTACTGCAACAACTTAAACTATTATTGTACTAACTCATTTTATTAAGTTTATCAGTATGCAAATTTTTACTTAACTTAAGTTTTTTTCTGAAAATGAGTTATTGCCAAAAAAAACAGCTCTAAGAGAACCAGAAAGTAAATAAAACAAGTACGAGCAGTGCTATTCTCGGCTATGCCAAAGGCTTCATACCTTTCACGAACATTAGAAAATTTTACTTCAACAGATTACTGCATTTGAAAATATTTTCAACACAGCGTGCATAGATAGAAAAAAAAAATCATATCTATACATATCGAAGATATAAGGTGTAGCAACGATCTAAATGATTTTCACCGAGTGAAAACCGATAACACAATTTAATGGTCTACGTAAAGAAGTTATATCGCAAAATCTTATTTCTGAACAATCAGTGGAATAGAAGATATTGCTAATACAGCACCGGTCTTGATGATTTTCTCAGTCATTTATGTATAATTATTTAGAAAAAAAGCTCACTAGATTTCTCGTTTTTAGCTGTCCAAATAAAGTAAAAAAATATAGTTAAAGTAAAACCCCATATCAATCAGTTGTATGGAACTCCATATCTAAACAATCAGTTGGATGGCAACTATATCTTATAGTGGTTCGATTTTTTCGGGTACGATAGATGATTAATACCTTATAATAAGCACTCGTTTACCAAATTTCAGTCGGATATCTCGAAAACTGAGGGACTAGATTGTATGCAAACAGACGGGCATGGCTAAATTGGCTCAACTCGACGTTCTGACTATAAAAGTCTACATTTTTATGGGTCTATCTCTTCTTATTCTGGTACTTACAAGCATCGGACCAAAGT
>NW_016172844.1:0-12587 GCF_001687245.7 Rhagoletis zephyria
ATTTCGCTTTTAATTTAAACGCTCTTTAGCAGTTTTATTGAAATAAGAGTGTGGCGTGCAGAAAAAAAATGAAACGAGCCAAATGGGAAACAACAACATTGTATGTACAAGCAATAACGAAACCACATTTTGAAAAGCGGGAATTTTGAAGGGTAGTTTTCGTATTGCAGGGTTGTTTCGAAAATGACACCAGGACACATGCAATGTGATGAATCATAAGTGCAAATAAAACGCGCAGAAGTGCACGCAAACTATGTAATGTGCACGAATTTCANACAAATGTATGTATGTGCATATGTACAGAGTTAGGTAAAGCGGATGTTTAGTCTTTGCGCGGAATTTTGCAATGAAGATCGTACAGTAAACAATTGAAATCAAAAAGAACTTTCCATGTATTGAAATTATTTTTAAAACTGTACCGAGGTTTTAATACTATTGTAACGTAATCTTAAACCCTATTGATGTGGTAATGTAGAATCGACCATTATGAAGCTTAAAAGATTTTAATTTACAGGGCAATTCTGGCTAAGGTATGTACATAGGTGAAAGCCTTTTGTAATACAATTGAAAGACAGTAGGGAAGATAGTTTGAAAGGCTTGGTTTATTCTGGCACGAAAGTCTTACAAAAAAAAAACGCTCTCTTACCAACTTTCATGGAATAAAGCACTTTTGGACGCCTTTTGCTGGCGCGCTCCAACAGTCGCAATGGTCGAGTGAGCAAAGTACCAGCATACCATTCGAGAGATCCGAGGTCAAGTCGTCTGTTTTAATTTTTAATTTATTTTTATTTTTTAATTTAATATTCTCGACGTTCTTAAATTTAATTGTCATTTAAAAAATTTTAATTTGATTTTATTTGTTTTACTTTTTTTATTTAATTTAAAGATTTTATTGTTTTCAAATAAACTTTTTTAAATTTCGGATATATTTTTTCTTTTTATAACAAATTTTTTAATAAAAGTTTCTTTTAATTTTTAGATTTTATTTTAAAAAGAAAAATATTTTCTTAACGCTGATTTTTAGGCAATAAATAATTTTGTTTTTGAAACAAATTTTTTTTAACTATTTTAAAAAGAAAAATATTTTTTTTTGATTTCATTTAATTTTCAGAAACTTAACTTATATTTTAGCTTTTACATTTTTAAAAAGAAATTTATACATATATCTATATATTTTTTATGCAATTTAGTTTTTAAAAATTGTATTCCTAGAAGACAAAGGTAAAAATACTAAGACCTCTTCTCTAGCAGATCTTTCAATTAATCTTTCGAAAAATTTAAAAGAGATTTCAAGGAACATACATAGTTGCCAGAATTGACAATTATCCTACAAGAGACAACTTTCACAGAAATGTTTGAACTTAGCGATGATCAAAGTTGAAAAACATTTAAAAATAGAGGTTTTTTAAATTTTACCCGATGAAAGCTCCCAACAATCTAAGTCCAAAAATAAATTGTTATAAATATGTAATTTAAAAGTCTCCTAAGCATTGGGTCTTATATAACGTATTGATTTAAAGGGGGTGAAGCTCACCATCAAGACTCGCGAGAATAGGGTCGACACACACCATCTACATACTTATTCGTAAGCTTCGCAGCTGCTTTCGAAAGGAAATTAGGGCGAAATTAATACGGCTGCGAAAAATGACTTCGATCAACACCACTGTCAGAATTGGGACGGCCTTCTCCGAGGCTTATGATAGATTCCAAACGAATTTTCAGATAGGGCGACAACTTATTAAGAAATCTGAAGGGGACGATTATAAGACGAAGTATCTACTTTGGAACTCGCCTTTTTGTCGGCGGTTATAATTTAGAAAAAATAGAGGAATTCTTTTATTTGGGAGCCAGCATTAACGCCGATAAAACTAATGTCTATATTGAAATCCAACGGGAATCGCTCTTGCCAAGTGCTAAAAGACAAGCAAAAAGTACACTCTATTAGGTACTCATTATGCCTGTGCTGGTATATGGCGCACACATCCGATGAAGCAGTCTTTGGAGCATTCAATAGAAATATCGTGTGGAAGGTGAAAGGGTCTTTGCCCTTTTGGTGATTATGAACTATGAACGATGCCATGACAGTCGTGTCTACGTAACCGGAACGAGCCGATCTATGTACACTTGTGGTTAGCTGATTAAGTTAAGTGACATTTGACCAGTTTATAATGTTTATAATTTTTTTTTTTATTAAAGTGTAGCAAATTCCATAACCAGTACCACATAAATACACATTTCAAAGTTCGAACAAAAATGTATCAAAAATTCAATTCAATGCGCAACCCACTGGTGATAATAGCAAAAAATTTACATCAGTTTGCTAGAAGAGATTCTGGCGTATTTTATTGGGCTCAGCCGAATCGCACAGGCAGCTACAGAGCCAAACACATTGGAAATGACGGACCACAACTGTCAAACTACTTTAACAAGTACTCCTATTTTAGGCAACGACAGGGCCAAAATGCATGCAGCTGCAGCGAATTAGTTCTCCAATTGTGAGCGACCGTCCGATATGTTCTTCTGCTTCTTTTATGTCGAATGCATACGAATTCATAATGTCGCTACCGCACTCGAAAACTCAGATGGCATATCGCGTGTTACTAAGTTTGTATACATACTTCACCACTTTCTCTCACATCATTCTCCACAAAACATTAAAATGTTACCAAATTTTCGACCTGTGTAATTAGTCGCAGCGACATCTATTACCTACCTTTGTGCCCACCGGCCTGACAACTCTATGTGGTTTGACAAAACATCCTTGCCACATTCTAATTAGCCAAGCTGTAAATTTTAATTAGAGGCAAAATCTTTAAGTACACACCACTCGATGTGGCATGTGTCCTTCCTTTTATTTATAACCAACCCTGTACTCATCCCCCGCCCGCTACGCTCGTTTCACCCCCTCTGCCACTAACTCACGCATTTGGAGTGCCAAAAGAGTCACTTCAATGTTGGCACATGAATGCGTGAATTTTTCTGGGACATTAAACTGAACAGATACTTGAAATTAAGACGAACGAGCACACAGAAAAAAAAACAGAAAAAAAGTTAAAGAGAAATGAAAAGCGAACGAAAATGAAAAAAAAATATATATATATGTATATAAAAGAGAAAAAAAGTAAAGTTAAAAAGCGCCGAATGCACTCGCGCATTGTGTGTTCAGACTGAATGACGCGAAATTAGCTTTCGCTTTCAAGTGGCAGTGGCATATGTTTGCGCAAACACGCCTACCAATAAAACAAAAAAAAATTTCAGTAAAGAAATTGTAAGAATACATTAAGTAGCATACTTTGAGTGGTGGTGCGAGTACGAGTACCCGGTACATCTGTGTATACAACGGTGCATAATACATTCAAGTACACACTCAAGAGGCTATTATTTATTACGAGCGTGACGCGGAATCGAGCACAGTGGAAAACACAATCTCGAAAACCAAGCTATCGATATATGGCATACATATGTATGTATGTAGGTATGTATATATGCAAGTACCCACCCTGCAGTATGGGGGAGCGACTACAGGACTGATGAATCGGTAGCTACCTGATAAACACCGTTAATTACCGCCGAATACTTGCAGTGTATTTCATCGATGACTTTTACAAGGCGATGTCCTAAGCGGTAGTCACCATCGGCTCTCTCTGCACTACCGAGAGTTACTAAAGTAGTCACTTGCGTGATTTATGGGCGCCCTCTGTCGTAGTTTTTCGCTATTCTGCTTCCGACTGGTTCGACTCTGCACTACCATGTGCACTACCACGGGTTAATAGAGTAGCTACTTACCTAGGAGTCGGTGTTCAGTAGGGTTCAAAAGTAGCGATTGACTCCAGCAGTACTGGAGGGCATCCACAGAGAAACGCTTTCCGGCAGTGCCGTTTTCGTACATTTTTCGAATTCGGAAACGTACAGAAAATGTTGAATTTTGTTTCCGAAAAACGCACCAAAAATCAATTTATTTGACAACCATAATTTGAAAATATTTACATTTTCAAATTCGGCAGTAGCAGGTCCCAGGTACGAATGCCGTCAGACGTAGCATATAAAAAGCATTTATTAAAATTGAAACAATTGCTTAATATAATACATACTTGTTTGTTGTTTTGTTTTAGTAATTTTGAAAAGGCATCCTTGAAGTTCAGAACAAAAGTGTATTCAATGAAAAATTGAATTAGAAAAATTTCAGAAAAACAGCCATTTTCAGTAATTTTTAAGACATACACGTGCCCCCACAAACCTTTACTAATTTCTTTTTTGTAAATTTTGTAAATTATCTAATAAAAAAACGTTTCTTTTTTTTAAATACACATAGTTCAAACCATGATAAAAATATAGTAAGGTAGAACCGCTGAGAGTCACTTTTAAAATTCTGACGTTTCCAAACATTTTAATTTTTAAATTTACTCACAAACTCACACACACATTTTCATTTTCAATCTCAAGCAACACAATTTCGAACAATTTAAATTTTTTATTTTCACTATTATATGATTTTAAAATGTTGGCAAACTTAAAAAAAAATCATGGCCGACAAATTGAGAGAACGGTTCTACCTTGCTATGTTTTTATCATGGTTCAAACTGCAACAAAAACTATAAACATAAAAGTTTCTAACTTTGTAAAAAATTTTGAAAAATTTATCAAATTTTCAATCAAAATTTCAAACTAAGTGTCAGCTTAATAGCGCATTTAAATTTAGCGCAAGTTAGAAGCGGCCAAAAAATTCTCTGTGATTTTTGAATTTTTTTCCGACTATCTTGTGCAGTTTTTTCCACGTAACGCAGGCTTTTTATATGGGAAAAATGTTTATCATCGTATGAAAAAAATATTAAAAATCAACCACAATTTTGAACTTTTTCAAACTTGCACAATATTATACAAAAATTTTGTTTAACAAGTTTAAAATTTTGACAATTCTTCAAACTTTTAGAAAGTTTGAAACTTTTATTTATATAGATTGTGTTAAAGTGAGACTTATTATAAAAAAAAACATTTTTTTATTAGTTTAAAAATTTTACTTAATTAAAAAAAGTGCTGGTAAGGTTTGTGTAACCACGAGTGTACGTTCCGCTTGCATACTTTAGTGTAAGAACGTATCAGAAACGATTGAATATGGAATCGGAAAATGGATGAAATACACTGTACGAAATTGTTTTCATTTTAGGATACATTTCCGGCTATTTTGCTGGCTGGGTACATTTGCGTGTAAGTTTGTATGTGTATGTATGTGTGTGCTCATACATCTATAGAACTGCATTCAGCGAATTAACTTGAGTAAAGTTTTGTATTGAGTCCGCGTTATAGCCCACAAAGATGTTGGTTTTTTGTTCCATTTCCGTTTAGACCAGGCTGTGGAGCACGCTGACACTGCGAAGGAAGCTGTCCTCTCGGCTAATTGGCGACTTTATAACCTTTTATGAAGAGTTTTCTTGTCCGCATATTCCCACTTTTGTTATTCGAATACATATGAGTACATTCGCTCATACACATACACATATACATGCGTACAAGATTTTTGTGTCGTGTAATGCCTTCAGGACTTTACATTATTCATCACTGCTATTAACAGGCAGGTGCTACGCATCATTCATATTACTCCCAGTTATACGTCGTATGCCGGTTGTTCGGGTCGGTGTTTAATGGAGCCGTTAAGAAGTGGTAGTTGCTAGTTAGCCAGCCACCCTTAAGTAAGCAGTAGCTTTTGAACACACACTTTGACTATTTTACAATATACTCCCACCTCGAATAGAAAATTATGACAGCTTATGCTGGCGCAGTCTAAACAACATGTTGGCTTATTGGGTGCTTAGCTTTTGTTTGGGCTTTTAACAAATTTTAAGGGTGGAAAACTCAAGCGAATTTTGAAACGAATGGAGTATCGGTTTTATGACATTTTCCTTAGTGACATTTCATTAGTTAAGTCATTTGTGGGAGACAAGGTGGAGTTTTTGGTTTTAATCGTAAAAAAGGGGAAGTAGTTTGCTTGCAGAGAAATGACTTTCAAGTCAGCCCAGAATTAACTGCCCTTAAAATTTTATATCAAGTAATTAACCCGATTTTCTCTAAGAAACGAGACAAACTTTATATTCAAAATTACATAGTACCTATGTTTATATGAGTATATGTATAAGAACTTCATTGTAGTTTAGGCTTTGATACTCCTTTTCCAGTAATTGCATATTTTACATAAGCTTTGGTTCAATATTGTACCTTAACTCCAATTTTAGGTTAAGTATGTATGTGTATATAAACTATAGCCGCAACTTTGATGTAACCGATGAAAACAAAATTTTACCGTTTTTGAAAATGAAAATTATCCTTTAAAAAGATTCTTACGTCATTCAGATATTTAGAATTCCAACTTCCAAGGCAGTGTCGAATTTTGTCGGACTATGTCTGTAACTTCTCCTCAAAATTGCGGTTATGGCCGACGCATAAACCAAAATTCATAAAAAATAAAGAAGACTTTAACTGCGTTATAAATTGAACATTTTTATAAAAATGTCAGTATAGAACTCCATAAACCTATTTTATTTTTTATGGATAAGGCCACTAAACTTCGATGAGGCTTCAAAACGCACATTAGTTAGCTGAAGGAGCTATTTTAGTGTAAACGACACTGCGAGTTTTTCAAGTATGACCGTAAGGAGTTGATCAGGTGCGTGCATCAACTACTATGCAGAATAGGTACATAGTATGTTCGGATGAACGCCTGTCTGTCTGGGCAGGAATTTAAAAGCCAATTACACAAAATAGGTGACCATGGCACCCTTTTTCATATGGCATCAGTGAACGAAATGCCGAAATGCCGAAATACGTAGATTTTGCTCAACATCAACCTAATTTGTCCGCACGCCTACTCGGAGGAGAAGAATAACGAGTTAAGTCATGTCGCTCGCCGGCAGCATCTGGCGCAAAGACAAAGAAACGTTGCTTGCAATATACAAGGCAACTAGCCGGTTCTAAACTGTGCTGCACACAACAAAATTTTCTGCAGGCAGTTTCTGGTGGGATGCCATAGACAGGAACACCCCAACAGACCATTGTTAGAGGAGGAGACTCCACCCAGTCATATCAGGGGGCACCAATTCGTTTACATGGATGTGGTGAAGATATATATCGACTAACCAATGGTTCCGACGTCTACCGATTAGAAACGGTATTTATAGGGAATCGGTTACCACCTACCACGACTCCCGGCCTATGAATTCTGTGATCGGTGCCCAATCACCAACTTTGTCAGGTACGGAGCTTTAGCTGCCAAGATAGACCCGCGTTACTCTGGCCCAGTTACAGTCTGGATATTGTAGCCGTCTCAACCGCTACCTGAGACCTACAGACCTGAGCCCAACATCCGCAAAGATCGTCGGGCATGTGGAGACTCCTCGCACGGCGCCAACCACCTCTTCACATGCCAGCTCAACCCCACTCAACTAACATCCCTCTCCCTTGGCCCGACCCTGTTGAAACTGACGGTTTCTTGAGCCAGTCGTTGGTTGAGCTCGGCGACAATGATTGATGCACAAACCGAACAGGCGGGCCTTAGTAGTGCCGCTACAAGATAAAACGCCTTTGTGGANCCGACCCTGTTGAAACTGACGGTTTCTTGAGCCAGTCGTTGGTTGAGCTCGACGACAATGATTGATGCACAAACCGAACAGGCGGGCCTTAGTAGTGCCGCTACAAGATAAAACGCCTTTGTGGACTAGAGAACTTTTCTACGCAATATCTATGGCCCTGTTATCGTTGGCGACGTCTATCGAGGAAGATAGAATGACGAATTCTATTTGCTTTATAATGACAAAAATTCAATATACATATGTAAAATCTCGGGAAAGGCCCGCGGGGGAAGGATGTACACATACTATCTCTTTGTCGACAGCCTTCGACAGCACGGTAACGATTTGCCTATGCGCCGAAATGTCTGAATTTGGTATCCCCACGAAAGAGTAAAAATAAGTTACTCTCTCAAAAGTGTCAAAATGTGCGGAGAACGTGAGGAACGCAAAACACCACATTTCGTGCCCGAAATCTACAAATCAGCTGTTTCACTTGTTTTAAGGGTATGAATGTATGTATATCAAGCCCTAGCCGCCAAAAAAAGTAAGCGACATATTTTTCAAAAATTTTCTTTTTGATGCAGAAATGCCCCTAGAGCATCTAGATGCAATTCTGCATCAAAATAAAATTTTGAAAAAAATGTCGCTTACATTTTTTTGGCAGTTAGGGCTCGATATTACCATCAGGCTTGAAAACGAAATAAACTAAACTCAGATGATTCTACCTGTGTGTCGGATGAAAATAGAAACATTTCTATTTCGTTTGTATGCGCATCTGCTTTGTACAGAAACAAATCTAATTAACCTTTAAACGATATGTTGGCATTTCCATATGTAAAAAGTGGCATGTATACATGCAAATACATATCGTGTAAGAAACCCTCACTATGCAAACGCTCTAGCCCTGAATGTATTCAATTAGAAATCGGCTGTTGGTAGCAGATGAAGGAAAAGGCCTCTTTTGCGATGAAAAGACGAGGTAGTGGGGGAGATTTTTCTTTATTTGGCATTTCCAATTTGAATCAGTTGGCACCGAATAAAAATCACTTTCGTATCGAAATCACTTCGTATCGTAGCGGAATCAGCCAAAATCGCGTAAATAGCATCAAAGAAGAAGGGTAAGAAGAAAGATAAGTGTTGTCGAGTTGCAAAAATTTAAAATGGTGAAGCACGTCTAACACATTCACTACATTTTTTTTAGATAGTTTTTTTCGTCTTTGTAAAACTCAGTGAAAAGTAAAAATATTCTGCTTAGCAAAACCATGTTACACTTTAGAACTTCTTAAAAATTTACTGTTATAAAAATTTTTTATTACACCTTGTGACAGTCAATTTTACACACAAAAGCAAATTAATAAATTCGCGAAACTATTACCAAAAATAGTAAAACTGCTTTTTGGTTTTTCTCTCTGACGTCATGGTATTTTTTTTTTTTTAAAGAATATGATTAATTTAAAAAATTGTTCAAAGAATTTGGCAAAGTAGAATAACAATATGGGCATAAAATAAATAATTAAATTCTGAAGAATTAAAAAAAAAAATTTGGTTCATAGTTATTGAAAATTCTTAAAAATTGTCAATATTTATTTGTAAAAAAATAAACAAATATTAAGAACTAATACTGCCAATACTTATTCATCCTTGTGAACCAAAAAACTGATTTTTTTTCTATTTTAAAGAATTTTTTCTTTCATTTGGTGCCCGAATTGTTATTCTACATTACAATACTTTTCTTAGATAATTTTTCGAATTGATCCTATCTTTGAAATTTCAAAGTACTTTTAAAAAATGCTGCCGTCAAGGAGGAAAACTAAAAACGCAGTTTTGCTATATGTATTTAGTCCATAGTTTTGGTAGCATATTGACTGTTACGTGTGTTTTGACTTTTTTCTGGTTTTTGCACGGTGCTATCAACTAACTTTGTTTTGTCCTAATTTGTCGCTCTAATAACAACTAACCTCTAATAGGCCAGTACTACAATCGTTTTTCCATGCAATGCAAACTGATATAGTAAATTCTGTTACATCGCGCGCTATTAATAAGTTAGAAGTCATTAGGCTTTACCTAATCCCTGAAGATTTCTCTCAAACCATTAAGATTTCTCTCCGATTGCTCTTCATTTATTTCGCTGAACCACAAAGCTTTTCATTGAATTAATCGAATTGTATTTAAATCCACTTTTGTGTCAGCAGCTATTTTCTGCGTCTTTAATTAAAGGATACCACGCTCAGTGATTATTGAATTGTGTCAACTGGCAACTGTGGAGCAATGAAATGTAGATACGGGAATGTACGTCCGCATTGCTGATGCAAGCGCTGAATCAAGTTGGACTATACATTGCCATGCATAGAAAGAGAAGAAAAAACTAAAAATGGAACGACTTCCGCTGCACAGTTGTGGAAAAAAAGGAAGTAGAAAATAGTCCGGCTATAATCGTTATTTACATGCTGATAAAGGGCGCAACGAATTCGCAGGCGATGAAATGAGCAACGCAACGCACACAATCGAATTACCGGCGTTACACCGACTACCGACTATCTGTTGAGTACACACAAACATATGCTAAAATATACTTGCGCTGTCGCATGACTGGGCAGGGCTTGATCCACATGGCAAAGCGCCAAATTGGTGAAACAGCAGGGAGCCACGTATCCAAGTATCCCCAAAAATAAAAGCGAAAATGTGAAAAATACAGACGTACATACATAGAAATAAAGGAAAGCGGAGGCGAATCACTTTGTGGAAATCGATAAGCGTAGCCCATGTCCCGTAAAAGACAATAAATCGCCGCCCAAACACCCTGCCCATCAGCCTAATCGTGCTACACTCACTAACTTAGCCAGTCATTCATTCATTCAGTTCTTCGCTTGTGGCGTGGCATTTATTGATGTACTAAGGAATCCAAGTAGCCTGTCAGCCAAACCAAATACCCACCCACTAGCTGCCGGCGCAAATGACACCATACAGCGGCTTTGGCACTCCTTCGAAGAGTCGCTGCTTCAAATGCCGAAAATCATTAGAAAATTTTTACGCCCTGGCTAACTGACGCAGTGCACTGGTGGCATTCAGAAATGGCAAATACATACATATTTACATATAAGTATATATGTATTTACGTATGTGCATGTTTGAAGTGTCATTGTTTGTCGGTAATGGAGTTGAAGAAACATTCCTTGCCACTAAGTATACGTACAGTCTTGCAACATACATACATACACACTCATGTATAAATATTTTGCTTGTCCCTTCATATCTGGCTATATTCTAACTGTTTGAACTGTCTGCCTGTTTTGCTTTTTCACATCATAAACTTTGGGCATAATGGCGTTTGCGCGTAAAATACGCGGCCAATTTAGGTAATTGTGGGTGGGTAAATGCTGTATACTTGAACGTACACTGAAGTGGCAGTTAGTGGATTTTTGCTTCGCTTTGCTTGAATGGCTTATAGGTTGGTGCCGCTACGCCACTTTGTTATTCAATTCAATTACTGAGTTGAAAATACCATAACATCGATGAGATTGTCGTTGGAGGCTGCTGAGTTGGCGGCTTTGCTGATGGTTGGTTGCGTGGTTGGCTTGAAAGTTGCCTGCTTCTCTATGTATGCTTGGAATGTATTTCGGTATTTCGTTAACAGTTATGCTTGGTATGCTTTTATGTTGGCGTGGTTCGCTTCCTCGCCACAAGGTGTTTTCAAGCCCATCAGTTAGAGGCGCTAATAGAATTTGGTTCAAAAAATTAGGTAATTGTGGTTTTTTGCATATTGCTGATATGTAGCGCTCTGTGGACAGAGTGAACAGGATTTGTGCATTAAAGGGAGGTGGGGTTGAGTCTTTGGTAAGAGCATCAAAGCGGGCGAGTCTTTTACCTGAATCAAAAGCCAGTAAAAAAATCAACTTTAATTGTATCTGGAAAGATTTTCAAAATTTTAGTACTCGCTCCTTTCCAGAAATAAATTTTATGTGTAATATTAACTTAATAATAATATGTAGAGGATGGCTCCGTATGTAGAAGTCACATAAGTGGTAAAAGCTTTTGACTGCCATTCACCTGGGAGTGGCCGGAAGTGATTCTTTTGCGTACTATTCAAATCGCAGCTCACGACGTCCAGATATTTATATCTACGTATCCTCTGATTAGCGACCAAACAACCGACTAAAGTGGGAAGGCGTAAAACTTCGCGTGCGCTGGGTTTGGGTCCCGTAACGTTAAAACCCTGTCCAATGAAAAATCACAACAAGCCTCGGATACGACCCCCTTCTAAAGGACTATGATTTGAGGGTATGCACTTTCAATATCCGGACCCTTAATGGGGAAGGTTACTCTGCTTGGCTGATTGATGTCCTCGGGTACAAAAAGGCTGACATCACCGCCATCCAAGAAATGTGAAGGGCGGGGCAAAGCAAGGTACACGTGGAGCCTTACGATGTCTACTTCAGTTGCCACTTTAAGGAGTGCAAATTTGGTGTTTGAATTCTGGAGATTTCGTCGCCGACCACTGTTTGCTGCAGCCAACATACGCAACCGCTTCTATGCAGCAAAAAGTGTGCGCTCAAAAATGCAAGGAAAGCTTAACATCGAAAATCTGCAATCACAACAGACGACCAATTTATTCCTTCCCTCTCTTGAAAGAACCGACATACGCGAGAAGTCGAAACACATTTCCTGATCCTTAAGTTCTGAAGAAGTAGTCAGATTTCAGCGAGCTCGAAAGAAAAAACTCACACGATGAGGAGTTCCAAGAAGCTGCAGAGAAATAAGATGCCGCCTAGACTAAAGGGCCACGCCGCGATCGGGCGAAAAGCGACCCATGTGGGACCGTTATATTGAACTAAAGAGGGAAGCGATACGCATTTGGCGCGATAAGGAGAGAGAGGTTGAAATACGTGAAGTCGAAGAGCTTGAAATGCTGGCCGACAGGAAAAACGACCAAAACTTTTGTCAGAGAGTTAGGCGACTTACGGAAGGTTTCAAGACAAGGCCGAACTCCTGTAAGAATAACAATGGCGACCTAGTGACCGATGTCCAGAA
>NW_016172845.1:0-12586 GCF_001687245.7 Rhagoletis zephyria
AATTTTTATTTGCAATTTTTATGCAAAATTAAAATAATAACAATTATTTTTGATTTATATATTATGTGTCTTCGATAACAATGCAAAATTAAAAAAATATCAATTATTTTTGATTTATATATTATGTGTCTTCGATAACAGTTATTGGAGACTTTTATAAATAAAAATAGAAATCAGTCAGTGACTTATACTTTTAAAAATCATCAATATAAATCAGTCATCGACTTTTATTTTTTAAATCATTCATATAAAAGTCATTAACATTTTTCACAGTTAAGAAGGTGTTGGAAAACAAAAGTTTACTACGACTTATAAAATGGACTTCTATAAGTATGATTTAAAAACTAAAGGTCAGTGACAGATTTTTCTTTATGAATTTTATAAATAAAAGTCTTTGATAACTGTTATTTGAGTCATATAATTAAAAATCAATAATAACTGTTATTTGCATATTATTTAGATAAAAATCAAAAATAATTATTATTTTGGATTTATAAAAAAATAAATAAAAGTAAAAAAAAAAATTCTTAAAGAGCGATTTTTTTTTTAAATAAAAATTGTACCCGTTACGGTCCCTGCTCTTTTGTGCTAGCTAAACATTCTACAACTTTCTCTAGGAACTTTTGCACTTTTTCATGCCTAAAATTGTACCTGAAAATCAAATTATATATGCAATTTGCATTTTATAACGAAGTGCATTTGCATACCTTTCGGTTTTACACAATCTAAAGCAATTCAGATGCTGATTAAGTTATTGGTGAGAAGCATTTGCAAAATTTAACAAACAATAAAATTGTTACTACAAATTACCATAAACCGAACACAATCGTGTATAAAGAACTGTGAATGTTGTGGGTGTTTGCAGATGTGCTTTCGTTGCTATGTTAATTGTTCTCTCGCTGCAGCAAGTAATGCTTGTACTCCAGGAGTGATGCACCTCGAGCGAGCATGGGTATGCAGCAGATGGTTGAACTCTGCCTTCTTGCAATTACTTACTTAATTGCCATGTTTTAAATAACACAAGAAAATTCAAAGAATTTTGAAATTTCTATGTTGGTGTAGATTTACTTAGTGATGGCGTATTTGTGTGTACATATGAATGTATATTAGGGTGATCTCCAAAATACGTGCGGGGAACAAAGTTTAGAATGTTAAGTTCTCACCTTATAGAATTTTTCTAAATGCAAAAAATACCCATATTTTTGTAGTAAAAAAAATTATATTTGTAACTGCCTTCCAGCTGATGAAGTTTTCCATGTGTTTTATAAGGGGAACAACACGTCTTTGTAGAAATGGTATAGAATTCTTGGACATCAATATTTTTAGATCAAAAAACTATGTGTCTCTTCTAGAGACTTCCGGTGATAATATGACATTTATTATTTTACCGTTTTTTAATATTAACTATGTTTCCCAATCCCAAAAAATCCCAAAAACTGCAATAGGGGACCCATAAAAAATCGTTAGTATAAGAAAATGGTAAAATAAATTATTGGGTATTATTATTGGAAGTCTTCTGAGGAGAAAAAAAGTTGTTTTTGATCGAAATAAAATTGGTTCTCAAATATTCTATACCATTTCTACGAAACATTGTTTTTCCCTCATATAAAATACGTGAAAAACTTTAAGCGCTTGGAGTGAATTCTAAATATTTTCTGCTCTCGAGATAGAGCAATTCTAGATGCTGAGAGCATTAAAATTTGGACTTGAATTCTTTCACATGGATTTTTGGGCAACCCAAGTGTCGATCCTCTTCTCAACAAGAGATGTTTGGTTGATGCATGCATTTTACCAGTTTTTCACTACCGCACAGTTGGAATAAGAGTATCGCTTTGGACAAAATTCCACTGACTACTCAAATCTCAATCGATTTTAACTTTTTTTTTTAATAGAAGGGCTTTCACTGCAACATGTAATTGATATATATAAATTTTAACTTTTATATCATAACCTAGAAAAGCCAAGCCAATTTGACAGAAGAATTGGCTAAAGACGTGAGCGTCATGTAATTTCGTATGGCAAATTACAGAACGTTAAAATCGTAACCAAATTTCTGAACCACATGAAATTTGCTCTGTGCTATACTGAAATTTAATATGACATAAATCTGCGTGCCTATAATTTTTCTAAAAGTTCCAAAAAAATTTTAATTATTTTGAATCTTTTCTTATAACATTTAAATTTTTTTTGTTTTTATGATATTTCTATAATAGTTTTAAACTAGTTTTTATTATGCAAAATTGATAAACGCGAACGGGAGAATCGATTTTCCTTCAAAATTGCTGCTTCCTTTGCAAATTTATTATAAAAAAAAATCGAGCACAACAAATCTCTGCTGAATCTCATCAGCTTTCATTAGGAAAGAATAGACAATCAAAATTGTTAAGAAGTGGCGGCTCTATGCTATTTGAGCCCTAGATTTTGATTTCAGACTACTGTGGGTCAGTTCGTGCAGAGAAATTCTAAGTTGAGTTGTGGGGGATCGCCTTCGTCGATTTGATATTCTCCACAAGGTTCAGTGATATTACAATTCAGGAGGGTAGAAAGTTTTTTTTCCATTTGATTCTACTGAAACTTTACCTGTTCTTGGAACCTTCCGAAATTCGCCTAACTTTCTAGTAGAATTTTTATTATTATTTATTATTTATTATTTATTATTTATTATTTATATATGTTTATTATATATCATATTTTAAATACCAGGGGAGAATTTTTTCTTAAACCAAAGCAGAAACAAGAAAATCGAGACTTGTTCTTGAACTTAGAAAATATATTCTCACTATCGAAAAAGTCTAAAAAATTATTGTTTGTTTAGTTACATGATAAACCAAAAAATATTTTCTTGCTTTAAACTTGTTTTTCACTTAAAAAAAAATAAGAAAGCGTTTGTCTATATCAAGCAAATTTGTCTATTTTAAATATTAATAAACAAGAAAGTAATTGCATACTTTCCCTAAGAAAATGTTGATGATATTTTAACCTTTATGGTTTGCGTTATAGATTCTACTTTTTTTAATAAAAAACTAGCAAATACGCGGCTTCACTGCGACTTAAAAGTATTTTTGTTTTGTTTGATACTCGTCTTGTAATATTTCATTTATTTTATCAATTTAATTGAATGAAATTTGTCCAACAGGTGGCAACCATTCTCAAAAATATTTCCTGCAGTAAGTTTTCCTAAACCTCTTTTGCTTGATACCGATATTGCAATATTCAGTTTGTCTTATCAATGAAATTTAATTGAAATTTTTATACCTTATACCTTATACCTTCCACAAAAATTTTTTCGGCTGTAATTCTTCTTAAACCTCTTTCTTTTAACAGCCATATTGGAATATTTACTTTATCTTATCAATTTACTTAAACTGCAATTTTCAAACAGGTGGCAACTCTCTATTTCTTTTCTGCTATATGTTAAGCTAGACCGCTAGAAATACATCGGTGAAATGTGCATTCAATTCCATACATTAGTTTACGAGTGATTCGCGTACAAACAGACACATAGAAAAAAGCTTTAAAAATGTTTGAATTTGACAGACAATTACAATTTTATTATATGTATAGATTAACGAAAAAAATGTATCAGGTATGAAACATTGTTAATACTGTAAAAAATAAATGTGTATGCCCTGGAATTTTGAAATCAATATTTCACAAACTTCCCGATGAACTAAAGACTTGAAATTTCAAACTTTGCTCATATCCGATGAAAATGCAGTATGAAATCCGCTAGGTGGCGCAGGAATCGAGACACTTGGAGATCCCGTAAAGATTGTTTTAAAAATATATGAAGTTTTATCTAACTAAATTTTTAAAATCGGTTTATCATCGAAATCATAATAAAACGAAGCTTCTCTGATGCCCTCAAGTAAAGATATAAGACCACTTCGTTACCTTCGTATTCATAAGAATCGGGATACAATTTTAATAGTACTTCGCATCTAACTCGACACTATTTCTAAACTTTCATTCCCGCCAACCTCTCTATTTACTTCTGCCACCACGCAAAGATTCTGGCCGCATTCTGGAAATTGGGGAAAAGAACTTCAATACTTTCACTAGAAAATATTTGTGGTACTAAGCTCAAAGCAATAACAAAGCCGCAGCAAGGTCAACCATTCATGGTGGATCATTTAATGGTAAACGAGCATTGAGGCTCGTGTAAGAGTTGATTGAGGCCACGACTCTACATTAAATTGCGTTGTTGTTATGTGGCATGGTTGCTTGTTGACAATCAGGCCAACAACTGCTACACCGATCTGCCGGCCACACCGCGCCATTCCAGCCAACCCATGAACTGCGACATTTTTAATGCGCATTTAAGCGCAGTTAAGTCTTTACCAAACACCATTAAAGCAATTTGGCTTAAAGCGTTTATGTGTAAGTAAGCAATTGCAACAGCATCAGCAACAGCAGAAAAAAAAACAGTAAAAAAATTGCATGGCCGCCTTTTGAAAGGCGCAAACAACAATGGAAACGTGAACAACAAAAGACAAGAAATAGCGACATAAAATTTCACTCTTTCTTGGCCACACCCACCACTGCCTGGCGCTTCCGTTCCATTCTAAATACATATGTACATACAGGCGACCTCCTGCCTGCCTGCTGCACTACTCACGCCCCCACTGCAATTATTATCTATGTACATAAAGTGTTGCTTACATTTTTCTGTGTACCCTTATTTTCTTCTTGTAGTTTTTTTTTCTTTTTTTGGTCACTTTACGCCGCCGGCCAACACAACAATGGTCGACTGCGGATGTTAAAGTTTGACATGTGGCTTGTGTTGCAAGTGTGACTTTGTATATATGTAGTATATTGTTTGTGTGTGTGTATGTGTGTGTACAGCATGCGCAAGTAATCTACTATGTAAGCAGGCATTAAAGCGTTTTCATGTCCTTTTAAAGTCAGCGACAGTCAATACTAATGACAGTCGATGCACTGCATGGCGCTGATAATGGCGATAACTTTACTGCTGGCGTTTACCAAAGATGTGCACAAATTGCTGGCATGAGTTAAAAGCTGGAATTTAATGATATCACCTACTGCTGACAGCAGCGAAAGCATCCTTCCACTCACTGTTCATTTTGCCAGTTTCCAGCAATCACTCCGAGTATTAATCAAGCACAGCTATGTAGGTTTGGAAAACTGATGAAAAACTGTGTAACACATGTATGGACACATCAAACACTAACACACACACACACCCAACGCTTTTCGAAGAATATTGAGCATTAAAGCTGAATAAAAAGCAAAAAGTCTTATCAGCTCATGACTGTACCTGTGCGCATTAGGGTGGTCCAAAAGAATTAGAGTCGGAATTTTAATGCTCTCACCCCCTAGGATTGTTCTATAACGAAAAAATATACCCCTATTTTTTGTTTTAAATCAAAAAATATTTAGAGTTCGCTCAAAGCACGAAAAGTTTTCCATGTATTTTTATATGGGAAAAATAAATTTTTTCGTAGAAATGGTATAGAATTCTTGAAAGTCAATATTTTTCGATCGAAAAGCTCTGGTTCTTTTCAGGAGACACCCAGTAACAATACCCAATTGTTTATTTAATAATTTTTTAATACTAAAGATTTTTTGTTGTTTCCCCATTTCATTTTCTGGCATTTTCTGGGGGTTTTGGCGGACCTCGGAAATATATTTACTATGAAAATAATTAGGTAATATTATTGGGAATCTCCTGAAGAGGAGCAGAGTTTTTCCGATCAAAAAATATTGATTTTCAAGAACTCCATACCATATCTATGAAAAGTTGTTCTTTTCCCATACAAAATACATGGAGAACTTTGAGCGCTTTGAGCAACTTCTAAATATTTTTTGATCTCAAAAAAAACTAGAGGTATATTTTTTTCGGTGCAGATCAATCCTAGGGGGTGAGAGCATAAAAATTCCGGCTTTACTTTTTCACATGCATTTGTGGACCATTCTAGTGCACTTACATATCTGCATACATACATATGTGTGTTTTATCGAGCAATCAAGTTGAGCGTTATTATTGTCATCAGCATTTCTGTGTTTGCCACTCTCGCAGTAGCATCTCTGGGAATTGAAAAAAAGTCCCAACTATCTGACGTTCGCTGCCGATAACACTTCACCATTTGTGTCTTAATATACACATCAATATTCCACAGTGCTGCTATTGAAAAGTAAACACAATTATAGTTACAAATTGCACGTGATAAAATAAGTAAATGCCACTGTATAGTTAAATGAAAAAAATTATATAATGTGGTAATCATTTGAAAGGAGTTTCAAATTTACACCATTTATTTCACTTCTACGGAATTTAGTTAAAAAAAAAATTAAATAAAATAAAAATTCCTACGCATAATGTCTCGAATAGGCGATTAGCCACCGCTCAGTTGAAAAGTTGGCCACATTCCTTAATTGTGGCAAAGTATACTTTGAATATAATTGCAAACTATTCTATGTGACCAGAGCCGTTCTCTCCCTTTTACTCTGGAATCTAACCGTTAACGCNGCTCAGTTGAAAAGTTGGCCACATTCCTTAATTGTGGCAAAGTATACTTTAAATATAATTGCAAACTATTCTATGTGACCAGAGCCGTTCTCTCCCTTTTACTCTGGAATCTAACCTACGCCTAAAATAAAAATTTTTGTTTTGTATCTCCGAATTATGAAAAGCATCTGTGAAGTGCACATCATGAGCGCATTCAAACAAAGAATCGCCAACCAAAAAATTCTCTAATGCAAACAAAAGTGTGGTTAATATTACCTAATCGTTGTTGAAAAATCAACCAATTCGTTGTTAATATTAACCAAAAATCACGTTGATTCCTTTTGTAGTTTGACTTCGGGAATATTTATTAACCAATTTTTGGTTGATTTTTTCTCAGTGCACGCTGATGACATAGCAATCGTGGCAACGGGCAAACATCTGCAGGTCCTGAGTGAGTTATTGTAAACCTCACTCAGTCTGGTAAACATCTGGACCAAGGAATGTGGACTTGGTGTCAATCCTACCAAGACAGAAATGGTACTTTTCACAAGGAAGTATTAAGCTCCTCTATTTAAACCTCCCATGCTAAATAGGATGGCACTCACTGCCTGAACCGAGGTCAAATACCTTGCAGTTATTGTAGACAAGAAACGGTACTGGGTAAAATAATGAAGACCGCTTCAGGATGACAGTAAGACGGCTATAGGCAAAAAATGGGCACTAAAACCACAACGAGTGCAGAAGACGACTGCTATGTCCTTCACGGTAGCGCTGCTCACTTCCATCTGCGGATGTCTACGGCAAATTTCGGGCCGGCTGCAGTGCGGGCAGTTTAAATACGATCCAGCCGTGGAGAGACCTCAGATTCGGACACGAACAAGTACTTGAAACTCCACCGCATAATCTACGACCGTTAGATTATACCACTCCTTTACTCTGTTTAGACAACAAATTCTCCATAAAAATCCCAGAGAGGAACGAAGATTGGGTAGCGGAATTTAATCTGATGAACTCACTCTCAATCTGCTGACATCAAAATGCCCCTGACTGTTGTATTGGTACTCGGACACAGGGACCTTCATGGCAACTGCCTATCCGGCGAGCTCGCAAGGAGGGGGACGAAAATACCTTAAGTTAATTCTGCCCAAAATGCGCGCATACCTTTAATCTCCTGAAAAAGAACACAGACTAGAGGCTGAGCTCATCGAGGAGGTAAATACCAGGTGGGCTGTGGTAGCCATCTGTCATAATACTAGGCAAATTTGACCAAAGATTGATGTAAGGCGATCCATATCTCTCACTCGGCTAGACCGCTCCTCTCTCAGAATAGTAGTCGGGGTAATCACCGGACATCGCCTGATGTGCACACACGGAAGATGGTTTTGGATAGCCCACCAATGATTTTTGTCACAGTTTCAAAGACGAAGAAGAGATGGAGAGCATCGAACATTATCTCTAATTTTTGAAATTCTATTTCAAAAGAATTCTCAAACTAAAATCTTCTTAAATCTCTTTCGTCTGACATTGTGATACACATGTTCTGTTTCAGGACAAATAACTACAACTACATAGCAACAAAGCCCAATATCTAGCCGGATTGTGCAGTAGTTAGGAATGGATACATATGTCTGTACATACCTACCTACGTGGAATACTAGCAGCTAGTGAACTAAAGCAGTTGTGGCCGCTTGATGGCCTGATATATACCAGTTAGTTTGTCTGTTTGTTTGTTGTTGTTGTTGGTTAGGCCTCTTGGCCGAATAAAAAAAAAATCACGTTACAGCATTTTAGCTTTTTGGCTTTTATCTTAATTGCTTGTCGTCGTCATCAACATTGTCAGCGTCAAAAGTGTGCTGTGCGTCCTCTAACATTTTGCCATTTTTTCCCGTTTCACATTGTTCGCATTTTCACATTTTTGCTGAGCTAAGAAGCGCCCCAGCGAGCTCCGACAGCCGGGGAATGCAGATGACTTAGCTTGTCCCTTTCGCTACCAACTCATCTCTATCTTCCGGAGTGGCAGCGTATTTTTGCTGGCCTTTTCAAGTTTTTTTTTTTTTATTTACCACTCAGCTCTTTTACCCACAGTCGCTCTCTCGCACCCGCCCACAAATGTAGTCGTACGGATTTCGGCAGCGGACTCTTGTATTCGGCATATGTATAAATACTGCAAGTAAAACCGGATGCAACTTAACATATCCTGCCATATGCTGCCCTTCAAATTGTCGCTTTCAACAGGCAAGTGAACAGAGCGCAATCGTGCAGATAGTTAAATGGACGGTTGAGCGGACGCAATGCGGAAGTTGAAGTGACGACACCCTTCATTTGGGCCAACTAACTGAAGTCATCACACATATGCGCGCCATAAAAGCTTCGAGGCATTTTAGAATGGCCAAGCCTATTAGCCCCGACCACCGCTACTGTACGCCTCCAATTCTATCGGGCAAGTCATCGAGAGCTGGCGAATTTCCGCATCAGCTGCACAAAAGCCACTTACTCCTATGCAAACGCCATAAAGAAACGCCGGCGATTGGGGGAAGAGAAATTGAGCGGATGATGCTTTTCCGAATTTTCGCCTCTGTTGCTAGTTGGCAAAAAAACGTTTACGAAAGCTGAGTCTTGGGTCGGTTGGCTAGCCTTTGGGAAGTAACTGAGCATAAACCGAAAATGTGAAAAATTAAATTGACATCAAATGCTGCGGATATAAGGGAAATAAAGGAAGGATGTACACATATGCACACACATGCAGCTAGCTATGGCTGGACATATGCAAGCTGAGTATGGCAGCTAGGCAAATGGCATAATTACTGGGGGAAAAAATACATTGAGTCGTGCCTGATAAAGGATTATCTAGGCTTTGGGTTGCAAATGAGTGACGGCAAAGTGATATCCGTTCTAAGCAACTTATCAACTGATGATAAGGGTACAAAAAGGAACTACTTAATTGGGCCTAAACTAAACTCTTGAATTTCAAAGGGCTCATGCCACTTAAATGGAGATAAGTTAAATTGTGAAATTGGCACAGACTAGTCCGCCATTTATTTAGTTTCACTTCCCGAGTATGTAAAAAGTTGTTGTGAAAATATTTTCGTGGAAATTTTCCGCGACCGCTCGCTATTTTACTGATAGACTAAAAAAATCCTCAATTTCTGTAAAGTTTTCGCCATCACCTCAGGCATTAGTGAGAGTTTTCAGTGAATCAGCAATGGGAAAAAATTTAAACCATCTACCGTTCGGCAAGGGACATTGTGGTTGCAAGCCCCCACGCGGTTTTCGTCTCTGCATGTCCGAAAAAACCTGAACACTTATTATGCAGAGGGGGTCCAATGAAGAGCAGCTAAGCCTACTTCAATTGCTCAGGAAATCGTAGGAAACTTCTTCCCCAATATCGCGAAAAGTATATCTCTAAAAGCCGATCAATACGAGCATTAATATCGAACAGCTTATGAGGAGTACACAGTGTCTGCTTTTACGTCCAGAAGCTTTCAAGATGGAAAGATAGCTTTGCAGCAGTTCAGAAGCATGTTTTATGAGGCTCCGACTAGAGATAGGCACGGGACTAAATATTTAATCACGATCCCGCTCATCCCGAAATTCGGTTTTTAAGTCCCGAAGTCCCGATATCTATCTCTAAAGCAGGCTACAAACGGGCAACAAATTGAAACGATCGCTTGAGATTTCAACGTGTGTGGCGTGGTTCGCAAACCGATCGAAGGTTGAAAAAATGTTCATGTCTTTCAAATTAATTTTAATAATAAATATAATAATGAAAGATCTGGCATCTTCCGATTATTTTGTTGAGCTTTGCTGTTCGTTTTCGTCTCAATAAAACATTAAAAGTGCATATTTCAAACATTGGTTTTAATTATGATTTTGTGAATTTGCGGGGTTTGCGGTTTTATCGGAAGTCTCGGAAAAAGATTTTGGTCCCGTCCCGCACGCCATATTTTTACAGATCTTCTCGATATCGCCCATCTGAGCCAATTTCAAATCAGTACCGTGGGTCACGCGGGCGGAATATCACTGTCCCCGAATAGATTTCCGCTATCAAACTGCTTCCGAACAACAGAGCAGCAGGCATAGATGAAATACCATATCGATTTCGAAAAGGTTTTCGCTATTGTTGTAAAGTACTGCCTGATAAAATCATTCTCTGAAATTCTAAATGGCTTAATCTCTTTGCAACAAGATAAGGTTAGGTTGAAATGGCTAGAGAAATTGACTAACCCCCAAGGACACCATATGTAATTTTTGTTCCCCTATGATTATGCCACGCTTACTCGAGAACAAACCAATTCATTAACGTGATGAATTTCGATAGTGCTCTAGTGTTGACTTCTGATATCTCTGCAAGGTGTTGTAGCTAGGGCTTCCCGAATGTCAGTAGTCGTCTTCTGCTGAGTGCTCGGCATTCGCATATAAGGTGCTGTACACTCTCTTCTTCAGTAGTCTCGCGGGTTCACTCCCAATCTCGAGGCATGTGTGCCGATTCTAAGTCTTAAGGCTGCAATAGTGGCTATTTGCCTCTTTGAAATTGCTTGAGCGCTATTGTCTTGCTAAAGGTAGGCCCCCCATACTAGGGCTCCATAGAGCAGAATCGGACGAACAATGGCAGTGTAGATTTAGTGAACTATCTTAAATTAGAAGCCCCACCATATACCGAACTCCTTTTTACATGTAAAGAGCGATGTGTTGGATTTCTTGGTACGTTCCCTTGTAATTTTACTTCAGAGAAATTTGATGACACGAATTACTCCAAGATACTCGATACATTCTGGTAAAAAGGACAAGCTTAGTTTTAGCTGGATTGACCTCATGACCGAAATCTTTAGTCCAAATAACGAGTGAAGCAAGAGCGGCTTCTATAAGATCTAATACAGCTTGAACAAATATTCTCCGTGCGATAACCGTAACACAATTGGCGAATGCGACAACCCCATATCCATCCACCTCCATGCGCAGCAGTGGTTGATTCACACTGACTACCCATAGGAGTTTTATTCAAATAAATTTACATAAGTAAAATACCTGTAATTTTAAGAAAGAGCAATTGCTTAGTTTTTATTGAAAATGACCAATATTTAAAAAGCGCTGCTACTCTAAATCCTTCTCAAAGCGCTTGAAAATGTTGGCAGATTCCTTTTGAATTAACCCCGAATGGGAGCTGCTAATGCAAAGCGTTCTAGTACGCTAGTATAAAGCTGTGTTTGAGTAAGCGAATTCTCGAATGCGAAGCAATTCGATAAAAATGTTCAGTGTTCAATTAAAAAAAATGCTTGCTTAGCTCAACTGGTTTTCCTCAAAATTGCCGCTTATTTATAGCCCACACCATGACCACTGTGACTGCAGCATTCCTGTCACGCATTCAATTTAAGTGCTTAATGCCAGTTGTTGGTATGCGTCACAAAGCGCCTGCCAACTTGACGCCAAGTTTAATTCTTGGAATTTTTTTGCTGCTGCTTTTCAGCGCGTAGCCCACAATGGTTTCATAAAAAACCCAACTCACCTCAAGCGTGTCCTTGACGGAGAGTGAGAGTTTTATCGGCACACTTTATTACAGCTATTCGAGCAATGTCAATTGTACTTTGAGCTGTTTTCATTCAAGCGTATTCAAGTGTTTTACATACTTGCGAAAAATTTCAGTTTTTTTTAAATGCTTTTTTCAGCTTTTGTTTTTTAACCAAACTCAACTCAACTTCAAGTCTACAAAGCGACAGAGATGTGGCGTTATTTGACAGCTTCACATTCTTGTATCCGAATGGCAGTCACTAGTTTATATGCATGTTTGAGATATGCTAGAATATTCTCGCATAAATTTTATGAAAATTTATCTGCGTGACATCGAGCGTATAAATAAGCAACTGTTATCAGTGCTAAGGGCAAAGGTCACGTACGAACAGCTGATTTCATCGCTATGGCTGTCAAACACACACTCTCGCTCATNAAATGCTTTTTTCAGCTTTTGTTTTTTAACCAAACTCAACTCAACTTCAAGTCTACAAAGCGACAGAGATGTGGCGTTATTTGACAGCTTCACATTCTTGTATCCGAATGGCAGTCACTAGTTTATATGCATGTTTGAGATATGCTAGAATATTCTCGCATAAATTTTATGAAAAT
>NW_016172846.1:0-12586 GCF_001687245.7 Rhagoletis zephyria
TGTCAAAGAACTCGAACAATATTCAAAACCAAGCAACGCGGTTAGGTTAGAAATGTGGTCGTTAGATGCAGATGAAAGTATGGTTATGGCCGCTAGATATTCCTTTTCGCTGGCGCATTTATCATTCTCATATTCGCTAGTTAACCCACATTGGAATATTGGAAAATATAAGCAATACGAATTAAAACAAACAAACATAAAAACGAAGGCAATACAGTGTGCGACAAAAATATACGTAGAGGGAGTTTTTCACAATTTATGGAAAATTTTTTTATTTTTATTTCTTCTCGGAAATTTTTTGTAAAAATATGGGCTATACTACAACAAAATACATAAAAAACACGATAATTTTTTTTGCGAAACTCAGGAAAATTAAATAAATTTGCATAAAAGCTTTCACTTTTCTGATACTGTTTTTAAATTAATTATGCTGCTTTGTTGTCTATTGAAGTTTAGTGTAGTAAAGTGCAAGTTTGAAGTTTCTAACAAATCCCGATTTTTGATAATTTTTTTTTTTGTGACGGCGCCACACAATTTCTTTCATACTTATGTTAGAAAT
Organism: Rhagoletis zephyria; assembly: GCF_001687245.7. Lineage (NCBI taxonomy): Eukaryota > Metazoa > Arthropoda > Insecta > Diptera > Tephritidae > Rhagoletis > Rhagoletis zephyria. The sequence continues at coordinate 560 of NW_016172846.1, forward strand.
TTTTTTTATATGGAAGAAAGTGCATGACATAATCAAACTTTTACTAAACATTTTAAAGTTGAAAGTTGAAAAATTTATTTAATCCTATTGAGTTTTACATAAAATGAAGAAATTTTATTTTTATCTCTTTTTTTTTGTTGTAGCGCGAACTATGTTTTTATAAAAAATTAGGAAACAAAAAGAAAGGAAACAAAAGTAAAAAACTTTGCATAAATTGTAAAAAATTCTCTGTACGCAGACTTTTGTGGTACGCTGTATGCATATATATGTACATTAGGGCGGGTCAATTTGTATGAGAGATTTTTTCGAATATGCGTATATATTTAGCACAGAAGGATTCTATGTGTACTTCTAAGAAAATTTGCCGAAGAAACCATGGATCGAAAATCTATTTGGAGTTTGCTAAATTGCGAAAATAAGTTTCTTAGCATTTTGCTGTAGTGATGTAAATAAGTGCTTAATGAAAAAAAATGCTACAAGGGATTTTTTAATATGAGGAATCCATTTCTGCACGAATACTTTTCCTAAAACTTCCACCAGAGCGGAACAGTGAAAAGTTTCACATTTTCTTTGAAACCTATTTTCGCAACTTGGCCAACTGCAAATTTATTTTAGACCCATGGTTTTTTAGGAAAATTTGTTTGGAATTACATGAAGAATCCTCCTATGCTGTATGCGCATAGTAAAAAAAATGGCCCGCCCTAATGTAGATATATATTGAAAGAAATGCAAATCCAAACTCGGAAACAAATGCACACGATCTAGCTATGTAGGTATATGCGTCCAAGTGTATACCTATGTGTACAAATATATACTACGTACATATGTATGTAAGTCTGTGCATTGGAAAACACAATTGAGGGATCTATGGAGCCACATAACAGCGATAAATATTGAAGCAGTGTCAAGTGTAGCGGAGAAGTCGAGTAGTTTTGCAGTGCATTTTGCTTTCCGTATTTATGTATGTAATTGCTTTGTGCTTGGAAACATAAAAAAGTTCGACAAATGGAGGGACAAAACTAGTACAAAGAGCAGTTGCACGAATGAGTAGGCTGAAAAGCATAAAAATCGTCTGTATGAAAAGACCAAAGAAAAACTCCATTTTAACGATAGCCGAACTTTGCTATCGCTCCAGCATAAGCACGATGCTGCTGGCGTATGTATGTAGATGACATTGACGTCATAGCGCTTAAAGGCTGAGTTATTCCCACTGTAATGAGAGATTGTTTTTACAAGTTGTAACTTTGTTCTCACATGGAATGTTCCAATAAAAATTATGTATATTGAATTCCACCAACATTTAAAGCCATTCCACGATTTCCACTCAGAAATTCAAATTTTCAAAACAGATTTAATTTTAATAAAACTACTCTGAAGATGAGTAATTTTTTTTACATCGACGAATGGAATATAGAATAAACTTCCATAGTAATCTTCAACGCTCCCAGTATCGACGTTGCATTCATTATTTTAGCGTTTGTTGATACATTCGCGGATTCTTGATATCGGTGTCGCATTCTGTGAATACTGCGTAGAGCTTACCTACTTCCGAAAGATACTTCTTGATAGTTCGGCACAACTATCTTAAAATCGAATGGGTGTGATAAAACTAAACGTCCAAAACCCCCCTTAGTAAAATCCCAATTGAGCCATTGGTGTTATTGCATTTAGCGCATATGAGGTTTGCGCGCCAAGCGATGATGTATGTAAGTATGAAAAAGTGGGTTTTTATGGTAATATAAATTAAACTTACTTGCTTTTAAGCTCGGAATGACCTACGACCATTAATTAACATTTTTAGTGAATGGAATAAGTATATTTATTGTACAATGAATGCATCGCAAGGCTAAAGTTCTCACATTTTTCCGCTACCTCACAGAGAAATGTCAATGATTAAAAGTTTTTACCTTCGTTAGCCCCTACTTGCCGCGTAGAAACTTTTAATAATGCAAAGTTATTTTTGCGATTCTTTTTTTTTTCATACTTCAATATTTATAATTCCTTGGCATTTTTTACACAGTTCATTAAACGTAAAATACACACACTTCTAGTTTTCTAAACGAAGCAGAATCACATGGCTAGGAATGAGCGAAAGAGATAAGGTTGGTAAGTACATAAGTGGTTCCGGCAAATAGTTGGAGTGTTGACTGAAGGGAAATTAAAAATCGCAAAAAGTACTTACTTGAGAGAGTGTAAACGTAGAAGCGGCGGGGGAAACGTCTTTGGTAAAGGAGCAACTTTGCGCTGAGCGCAATACTTTTAGTATTTAGTATTTAGTTTGGCAAAAGTAAGAGTGCAAGAGGTTGCGTATGCGTAGTGGTGGCTGAAGACACAGGCAAAGTCGACTGCTGTCGTAGCGCAAAACTGCGAACTTATTTAGCAAAGCGGAGCAATTACATTCCTCGCAATCTGTGATTTTATTGCCAACTGTTTGAAAATTAGTACGTATTTTCCAGGTGAATAAACGTTGATTGGTGTGTGATAAATGAAGTTTTTGTTAACTGCAAAGAAAATGAAAAAAATAAATAAAATTGAAATCAGAGTAAGTTTAGGTGATTTTAGTTTTTTAAAATGTTTGCGAATATTTCCAATTTCTAGCTGCTTATGTATATATATATATATGTATGTTCGGGTAAGTATTTGAAGGAGCCAAAGCGTCTTTCCTGTTAAGAGTTGGTATAAAATGCTTTTAATTGGTGCTTTTTAACGTGCTATTTAGTTTTTTTTTTAATTAACATGATTGTTGTGATGGTATCGTCAAAAGCTTAAATTTTTCTACCATACTCCGCCCAAACAATCTGAAATTTGATTAATGATATATTTTCATTTAAGAAAGAGAAATGCGAAATTTTGTAAATGTTGATCCATTGTCACACTTACTACACTTGTGAGCTGCAAAAATGAATGTGACCAGATTTTGATAAAATTCTATTTATTTTTCCTGACTAAAAATCTGAATATTGTGCAGATAACGTGTGGAAACATTTAATTTTTTTTTTATATATGGTATTTGCATAGTAAAATCGTTCAAATTATTTGACATTTTTCTGCTAAGTATTTATTTTACTTCATATTTTGTGTTATGGAGTAGAAATTTATCCCACAATGTTGTCAATGTATACTGCTTTCAGAATCGGGGATTCCAAAAATTTGAAGATAAGTAATGCATCAGAGTCGATTGTTAATTAATTCACAAGAGAGTTGTTGACGAACATCCTACCTGCATTACCTAATCCGCAGAACTGTTTAGAATATAGTACATAATATTTATTATCTTGACCATGTCTGAACGACATCGAAAATTTGTGAAAATGAATTACTGATACGCTTGAAATTCAGTACGCTTAATTTTCGTTCGATACTTGAATCGTATTACCGATGATGAGATGATATGTAGATAAAGGCCCAAGTTTAATCTTCGCATGCGCTTGCCATAAATGACGAGTCCTACGCAGCGGAACAGGACGAACACGTTGACTATCAAAGCAATGCGCAAAACATTTTCACCTTATCAAGCGGATTGAAAATGTCTGCATTTCAGAGGAGACTTAAAAAAAAAAACAACAATAACAATAACAATCAAAGCTTGGCTATAAACCGACATTCAACGCAGCAACCACCACCAATTCCGACATCAATATTGACAACAACAAAAGCACGACAACAACAATAACAACTGTGCAGCCTCAACTATTTTCCATCCACCAGTACTTCCGTTCGTGTGTTCAAAATCCAGCGACATGCAACGCCAAAATCAAAAACGAAATTTCGGCAGGATTTTCTTTCGAATACCGCATAGAACAGCACTCAGTGAATTGCTATGACTATGTGCAAGGGTCAACAAATTGCCTAAAGCTAAAGCAACCCTTAAAAGGCTGAACCCTGCAGAAAAATGCACTAGTACCGAACTAGCTTAGTTCCAGTCACTAAAGTGTTTCTTCGTAGTAAGTTATACATGTAAGCAGAAGCGCGTCTGCATTCCTCTCTATGAGGGTTACACTGGCACCAGTTATTTAACTACAATGCTCATTGTGTAGTTCGCATTTTGACTGCAAGGACACTGCTGACATGCACAGCGTGTCAAAAAGAACTCGGCAGGATAATGAGTAAATATACGCACGTAGCTTTTACACGCAAAGGGTACTGCTGTTGGCACGAGTCGTTCGAAAGGGCTGCATGTTTTGCCAAGCATAGAAGAAGCGCGGTGGAGGTTTCGAAAGGGATTTGTTGTCCATACTCGTACAGATATGTAAGTGTGCATAGCACGAGCCATAGAGTGCTGCATTTTATATTCGCATGTGTACCTTGATACTGCAAGTTGGGTGGTGTCGATTTTTGTGTTGCATTGCACTTTCGAAATATGAATAAGGGACTGGTATCGGGGAAGCAAAATATATCGCGCATTTGGATTGAAACGCAACCGAAGTGCATCACACACGTCGGAACAGATTCAAAATTAAAATACACAGTGACTCAAACAAGTGCTCACGTGTTGATTTTTTAAAATTTTCAAAATACTTTCAAGCTACCGTTTTTTTTTTTATTTACCTTTCAAAATATTATCCAAGCCTTTGCCGAAATCAAAGATTCAAACTTAATATAAAATTTAGGAAAACTCAACAAATTTTCAATAAAATTTCGAGCTTTTTATTCTGAATTTTTAGAACATTTTTGTATATGCAGTTTTATAGCGCATACAATTTTAGTTGAATGAAAAAATATTAGAAATTAACGCGATTTTTAGACTCTTGAAACTTGCACTTAATTAGACTAAATTGTATGCGCTATAAAACTGCATAACCAAAAACGTTCTAAAAATTCAGATTAAAAAGCTAGAAATTTTAATGAAAATTTATTGAACTTTTCTAAATTTTATATGAAGTTTGACTCTTTGATTTAAATGGTTTTGGTTAAAGCTTGGACACTATTCTTATAGAAAGACAAAAAAAAATAACTGGAAAATATTGTGAATATTAAATAAAATATAAGCGCACACTTGTTTGTGTCACTGTATATATGTATGTATATACATGCGGGTGGTCCTTAAATGCAGGAAGCAAATTTTTACATCAGATTTCCTAAGCCTCAACCCCTACATCGATGTTACTATAGTCGAAGAAATAACACATAAATTTTGGTCGGCATTGAAGTCGGTTAAGACGTGTCGCCCAAGGGTCAAAGTTCAGATTCCCTATGAAGGCGTCTTAATCGACTTCAATCGGGACCAAAATTTATATGTGACATCCTTGACTTTAGCAGTATCGATTTTGGGTATTAAGTGAAATTTCTTTTTTTAATTTTTTTTTTTTGAGGTCATGCAGACATCTTGCCTTTGAACCCTTTGCGATACGCCTTAGGCGACTCTTATTGGGAACAAAATTTAGATGTGCTATCTGTGAACAAGGTACTACCGATCGTTGATTTTTTAAGGACTACCCTAATACACATATATGAAATTTTCGCATGTGACAGGCGTTTGCAATGTGCCGACAATGAAACTAATAAACAGGAGGGGGAGAAGCATTTAATCCATGAATGCGGATGAATCGGAAAAATAAATTATAGATCACAGCACACAATTGCTTTAATTTTCAGAAGTTTTTCGAATATGTCTTTCCATTAATGTCTGGAGTCGGAACGTTTGTATGTACATATCGACCCCTAACCGCCAAAATATCGTAAGCGACATTTTTTTCCAAATTTTCTTTTTGATGCAGAAATATTCCTAAAGCATCCAGATGCATTTCTGCATCAAAAAGAAAATTTGAAAAAAATGTCGCGTATTTTGGCGGTTAGGGCTCGATATGTTCATAAAGCGGATACTCTTTCTTATGATTTCATATTTACAACATACAATATTTCTCATTAATCATACATGGAAAAATAAAATTCTTGTCGGAAATTTCGTAGTCGACTACTACGAAATTTTGGCCCACTTACATATTTATTACGGCCAACTTTTAACTGGTTTCAAATTCATGTTGAAAATAGAAAAAAAAACAATTATATTGCCATTATGTGTCGTCGTGTTTCGTTTATTGAAAACGCCCTTGAATAAATTAAAACGTAGATTACACAGGTTTACAAAAAAACGTATCGGCATATTGAACCAAACCTCTATATCCATATGCAAGTCGACGCGCTGAATGCGAATCCGAAGTCTGTTAGCCTCCATCACGTCAGGTTCGAGGTCATTTGAAGGTCTAGTAGGGAAAAAATCCATAGGGATAGGGGAACAAAGCCTCTATTGTTCAATATGCAGAAACTTTTTTTTTTTAAATCTGTGTTATTGTTAAAATTTTAAAATCAATGCGTATCAAGAGTCTAGGAAAAATTATTTTCTACTTTTTAGTTCATTTGAGTTCATCATAGGAATATTTCAATATTCAGAGAAACTCGAAAATGTTTGAAATCAGGGAAAACACCCTTGCTTATCACGGAAAGCTAAAAACCCGATATTTAGTATGTCACCGGGTATATAAAGTTCGGTTTCTACCAAAAATGTTTATTTTGAAGCAAAAATTAATTGGATATCATTTTCCATACTTTTGCGTATCCGTACAAATGCAGTACCAGCAAAACGTACATACATACTGTACGTGTATTCGATAGTTTGTTAGAGCGAATGGAAAATCAAGGAATTGCTTATCTCGACATGCGTTTGTTACACGATTGCCACAGTTCGTATATATGTGTGTATTGATGCTCAAATGGGCAGTGAATGGGCAGGCATTGTGTTGTGGCTTTCTACGTGCCTTTGTGTGTGGTATACATCTGCTGTCATTGTTGGGGCTGTGGTGAGCTGTTGCATGTTGCTTTTCCAGCGTATGCCATGTTTGTTCTGTTATTGTTCGTATTTGACGGCTTTTTGCTTTACCAATGTTGTTATTGTGATTCATTTGTTGTCGTTACAGTAAACTCATTTTCATTTTTGTAACATTAGATACCCTATTGTAGGCGGTGCTGCTGTTGCCAACGCCTAAACCTAATAGGTATTTGATATTTGCCTTTTTGTGTTGTTTACTCGGTGATTTAAACGACCAGTGGTCGCATGCAACATTAAAAGAGCCGTTTTCACCATCTCTGGTTAACACTAATCCCCCGTTAAACATCGTTTTATGCATGGAGTCGGTAATGTCGATAACGATGTTTAACTGGGAATTAGTGTTAACCAGACATGGAGATGTTGCCAGCAGTGGAAAATTTCCCAATGCATTGGATGCGTACTTCAATCGAAGGGTGACGAACCCTCTTTATACAATGGAATATACCATAAATAAGAAAAAAGGCCTCAGAAACATTCACCAGTTTTCATTTTAATAGCCGAATACCATGTACCAAAACATCAGGTATGTACACATAAACCTCTCCCTCCTTATTTATATTGTATTTCCACATCATTCTTAAACGAAATTCGCCCAAAATGTGGGTTTTGCTTATTAAACATACAAACATACTTACATACATATGTATTAAAGTGCGGCACGCTATTGTAGGCGAAGGTACGTACTCATTGCATGTTGCAGTTGCGTGTTGTAAGTAATTATTTTTTTCAACGTTATATTGGGAGAGTCACAGATTTCCAAATAGGTTTCAAGTAGGAAGCAATATTCAATAGAGATGGTTAGTGTGAGCAACCGATGCTCCCCCAACGACTGGCTCTGCGTTTTATTCCACTCGCCAACGTTTCATTACAAACTCATTCATGAATTTGTCGTGCATTACCTTTCACCACCTCAATACGACGAAAATATTAATAACTAAACACATGTTTGCATTAGGGTGGTTCAAAAATGCACGTAAAAATGTTAAGTCGGAATTTTATGCTCTCACCCCCTAGGACTGTTCTAAGTATATCGAAATAAGTATACCAATAATAAAACCCAATTATTTTCCTAACAGAAAATGCCAGAAAATACAATGGGGNTGTTGCCAACGCCTAAACCTAATAGGTATTTGATATTTGCCTTTTTGTGTTGTTTACTCGGTGATTTAAACGACCAGTGGTCGCATGCAACATTAAGAGAGCCGTTTTCACCATCTCTGGTTAACACTAATCCCCCGTTAAACATCGTTTTATGCATGGAGTCGGTAATGTCGATAACGATGTTTAACTGGGAATTAGTGTTAACCAGACATGGAGATGTTGCCAGCAGTGGAAAATTTCCCAATGCATTGGATGCGTACTTCAATCGAAGGGTGACGAACCCTCTTTATACAATGGAATATACCATAAATAAGAAAAAAGGCCTCAGAAACATTCACCAGTTTTCATTTTAATAGCCGAATACCATGTACCAAAACATCAGGTATGTACACATAAACCTCTCCCTCCTTATTTATATTGTATTTCCACATCATTCTTAAACGAAATTCGCCCAAAATGTGGGTTTTGCTTATTAAACATACAAACATACTTACATACATATGTATTAAAGTGGGGCACGCTATCGTAGGCGAAGGTAAGTACTCATTGCATGTTGCAGTTGCGTGTTGTAAGTAATTATTTTTTTCAACGTTATATTGGGAGGGTCCCAGATTTCCAAATAGGTTTCAAGTAGGAAGCAATATTCAATAGGGATGGTTAGTGTGAGCAACTGACGCTCCCCCTACGACTGGCTCTGCGTTTTATTTCACTTACCAACGTTTCATTACAAACTCATTCATGAATTTGTCGTGCATTACCTTTCACCACCTCAATACGACGAAAATATTAATAACTAAACACATGTTTGCATTAGGGTGGTTCAAAAATGCACGTAAAAATGTTAAGTCGGAATTTTATGCTCTCACCCCCTAGGACTGTTCTAAGTATATCGAAATAAGTATACCAATAATAAAACCCAATTATTTTCCTAACAGAAAATGCCAGAAAATACAATGGGGATAAATAAAAAGCTTCAATATTAAAAAATGATTAAATAAATAATTGGATATTGTTATCGGAAGTCTCCTGAAGAGAACCAGAGTTTTCCGATCGAAAAATACTGATTTTCAAGAATTCCATACCATTTTCACGAAAATTTGTTTTTTCCCCATACAAAATACATGGAAAAGTTTGAGCGCTTTGAGCGACCTCTAAATATTTTTTGATTTTAAAATAAAAAAAATAGGTGTACACTTTTTTCGGTATAGAACAATCCTAGGGGTGAGAGCATTCAAATTCCGACTTTACTTATTTTGGACCACCCTTGTGTGCATATATCTACCTAGACATTCGTATAAGTTCTATCCATTTTTTATAGTCATGTGCGTGTTATGTGTTTGTTTGCTCATTATTGATCACCACCGCCTTATTTAACTAATGATCCACGTTGCACACAACCTTTGTCTATTGGGTCGATTTCCATTGTGTTATTCGTTATTTGTTGCCTATAATTTTCATTGTTCTACTCGCATAGAGTAGTCATTGTTAGAGATGCTATTGCCATTGCCTTTTATTTTACCTAGTCTGCCGACAATTCGGATGCGGCAGGTATGTTCATAATAGCAATATTATCCTTTAAGCCATAAACGTTGGTCCGAAAAATACACTCGAATGCAAATTACGGCCTGTGCGCATTCAGAAATATACATACGCATCTCGTAAGTACCTACATACACACATATCGTCGTTTAAAGTACAAAACCACGTATCAAGGAAATGCAAAACCTCGTATGTGAAGTTGGCAAAATTTCATAGTAGAGGTTACAACTTGCATTCTTTCAAAACGGTTCTCTCTTTCATCCCTAATTATCTCTTCTTATTACATCTAAGTATCGATATTTAAGTATGAATGGATAAGGGCTTGGTGCCAGGAGCTTCCGATGAGCAAATATCTTTTTTGGCAAAAATGTCAGTTACGAGGTTTTGTTGAACCACGGTATGCGGATTTGTACTTTCAACGACGATATGTGCATACATGATGCGTAAATATGTATGTATGTATTATATGCATTGAAGTATGGGCATTACGGCTCAGCGGGAGATAGCAGCACGAGTTTCAAACATTTTTTCGATACTCTTTCATAGTTTGGGATGCACAAATCCATATACATACATATACGTACATGTACATTAGGGTGGGCCAATTTTTTTTCTACAGCGGTAGTAGCAGAATCGGATTCTACATTCAATTCTATGAAAAAAAGCCGCTAAATCATAGCTCTGAAGTCAATTGAATTTTAAAAGAAGCTATCTTTAATTAATACAAAGTTAAAAGGCAGATTAATTTTTACTAAAGTGTTACAAATGTTGTACTTGGCAGTTTTTTGGTACCAATTTTCTTTTTATCTTTCTATTTCATCTATTTTTTTTTAAGATAAACACAAGAGACTTTGTAGCAAAGGGTTTGTAGTTGAATCCGAATCTACTAGGATCCATGTCGAAAAAAGTCGTTCCATAAAAATTGAGCCGCCCTTATGTGCAACATACCTGCAAATTTAAAAATGTCCATGATTATTGAAGCTGCTCGAATTATAAATTACATTTGCATGGGGAAAACCAGTGCCTGAGGCAGAAATCGTAATGAATGAGAGTAATGGGAAATGTTTCCAACTTCGCTGGTCCTATTTTGCATTAGCTGTACGCTTTATAACAATACACATTTAATTTAGCTCACCATGAAATTGAATTTATCGTTGTAACAACGCATTAACAGGCCTAACAAAATTTTGCAATTCCCTAACGGAGCTCAGATTCGAATTCAGTGGGTCGAAATATATTAGTCAGTAGGTGTCTGGTTAAAAGCACACACCATTTTTTTTTGTGTGCCGGTATTATTATTATGTGCAAGTTTTTTTTAATTTTTTATATTTCATTGTTTGTTAAAAAAGGAGCGAATAATATTTTTTCATTAAAAACCATTATTTTTGCAAGTGCTAACTGAAAAATTAACTAAAAATTTGTCACAATTATTTTTTTGTGGCCGAACGGCCATTGTATTTTCATGAGAAGCTGGTTTTCATTGCAGAAATTCACTCGGAGGTTTGCCATTGCCTGCCGAGGAGCGACCGCTGTTAAGAAAAAACATTTTTTTTTTCTAATTTTTTTTTGCGATGTAGCTTTGACCAGGGTTTGAATCCAGGCGCTGCGGAGTGGAAGCGTGCACTGCTTACCACTATACCACAGCAGCTGCCAAATAGCCAAACTAATTTATTAAATACATTCTTGTTGGATGAATTTCAATTTCTTAGCCTTCTCCTTAAATGTACTGTCAACACTTTACGCTGCTGATTGCTAAAATTTATGTGCATACATATCCTTGACTTCATAGTTTTTACGACTTTCGAGCATTTTCACTTGCAGCGAATTCGCATACATTATACTTCGCGAAAGCCTTTACCAAAGTTGCTTTTAGCATTAAAAAATCATTACAAGCTCCAGCTTTACTTTCCAAAGTGCTGTCAAGTTTTTTACACTTCCACTTCTTGCAACCGAAATGAACGTGCATTGTCTCGCCTGTCATGCTGTTCATTATCTCAATATAGTGAACTGGCTTGAGATAAGTAGCTTTTACTACTGTCAGTATATTGGCAGGGCAAGAGATATTTACTCACCTTTCAAACACACCAAATTGTTTAAATGTAGGCAATTGCTTTTTCTCTCTCTCCCACTTGAGGCACTTACTTAAATATGTATTATCATTGATGGCCATTAGTAAATTCGGGTTAAGGTTCTTATAACATTTTCTGCTGGCGCACGTTACATAGTTTGCTTGCAGCTTAAGCATTATTATTATTATTTTTTTTTACAAAGTCTGAGCCATGTACTATCTACAGAGAGGGGAGTCTGCAATCTGATATATTTTGCAGGTATTGTTAGGCAGAAGTATTTAGTCTCACTCCTACAAGAGATGGACACTCGCAGAGAAGGTATTCAACTATCTTATTCGAGCCCTAACCCTTGCATACTGTTGCAAGTTATGCTGACCTTTCGGGATGCACAGCTACGGCCAGTGTCTTGTGCAGGCAGCCGTGACTTTCTAGGTGTTTTCTTGGCTAGATAGATTTTGATTTAGATATGCACTTCGGCCAGGAGATTTATTG
>NW_016172847.1:0-6062 GCF_001687245.7 Rhagoletis zephyria
GTACTCACCGAGCAATCGTACGATGCTCCCAAGTTCTACTGGGTATAAAGGTTTACAAAAAACAAATTTGCTGCATATTGAACCAAACCTCTATATCCCTATGTTATTCGACGCGCTCAATGCGAATCCGAGTTCTGTTAGCCCCCGTCACGTCTGGTACATTTCAGGTCATTTGAAGGCCAAGTAGGGAAAAACGAAAGAGAACGAAAAATGACACTGAAGATGGCACAACGCCGAAACCGGTTTGTCTGCAAACCAAACTTGACAAGGGATGACGGAAATTCGTTCCAAAATAAATCATCTTACCACCCTGTCGGAAAAATCAACCAACACCAACAGGGAAAAACTCATTTAATAAACTTGAAAATTCATATATATAGGGTTTTAGACTCGCTGGACCCAAATCTGAGGTTCGCTAACTTCCTTCGAAGTTTTTCTAAATTTGTTTGCGATGTTGCTTTGACCAGGTCTTGTATCCAGGCCCTGCGGAGTGGAAGCTCGCGCTGCTTACCACTACACCACAGCGGCGGGCAACATCCATATACATATCATACTTTAATCTCCGACTGTTAAGGCCGAAGATATGATGAAAAATTTTAAAGGGTGACTGCTACGTTCGGCCAAGAGAAAATAAATTTTTCTTCGACATCGCCTTTCAAAAATATCTGCTTTAAACTCAGCGGTGTACGGCGATTTTTTGTTCTGTACGGTCTAGTGTACATACATACATAATATTGAAGGCACGCACTTTTATGTCATGCCTGAAAAATTTCGTTGATCTAAATTAAAACAAACATTTTGTTTCAGATTTTTTTTTTTAGTATTTTTATGTCTGCTGATTAGAAAGCACACGACATACAAATTTCGTAACCTTGAAAAATATAAGGGTCATTCAATATTTACACCTCAATATTTTTTTCTGGGGTGAAATATATATTTTTACATTCTTAATCGAATAAAAGAAGACACCTATTTTTTTATTTCCTCATGATATTCGAAGATCTCGAAAAAAAATTCCCGAAGTTTTGAACTCACGGAGAAGTATCTTTTTTTGTTTGCAGTGAGTAAACTATTTCCCGGAGAAAATCAGTCAAGTTATCAAAATGTGCGTAATTACCTTGGCTTTCCATGGGAGTGTGAGATAGATTAGATTAAAATAAAAAATGGTTGCATTAAAAACTCGAATTTTTTTTATTAACTTCATCATGTTTGATTTTTATTTTTTTCGACCTGAATAGTTGTCAAACTTTATGGAGTACGCTGTAAAAATGTGAGAATGGAAACACCAAAACTGTAGAAGTTACATATTTTATCATACCTGCGTACATAAACTATAGTATAAACTGCAAACAAATAAAAACAAGATACTTCTCCGTGAGTTCAAATTTCGGAAATTTTTTTTCGAGATTTTCGCATATCATGACGAAATAAAATAATAGAGGTCCTCTTTTTTCGATAAAGAATGTAAAAAAATATATTTCACCCCAAAAAAAAATATTGAGGTGTAAATATTTTATGGAATGACCCATAAGCACTATCACGTGTTGGTAATAAAGATTTTGATTCGATTTTTCGAAAGCTCTATTATAAAAATAAAAAGTGGTTGGGTTAGATTAGATTAACTGCGGCTGCTAATCAACAATGAATTCACACAGTCTAGAAATAGTCTCTCTACTGTGGCTTAAGCAAGTGCGTAAAGCCTATACTCAAATTTGGCTCATCACCAAATTCCCCATTTATTGTGAAGAAATTGCGGCTGCTGGCGTCGAAATATTTTCCTCCACCCGTTTTTCTCCACTAGCATCCCTTTTCTACTGGCAAGAGTAAGTGCGCCTGGGCCACACTGGAGAAGTGAAACCTACGTTACACATCTATTTTGTCTCATAACCAATATACATACATACATACATACATACATACATACATCTGCTTTTGCTTAAGGTTATATTTTTTGTTGGGTTTTTTATCTAGATCCCTACCTCTACCGCTGTCTACCCTTTATCTTCATTTCTATCTTTAAACTCTATCGATAACAAAATCGATAGTAACACCCAACCAAATATTGATAACAAAACCGATAAAAATATCGATAATCGCGATAAAAAATATTGGCATTTATTTCAATTCAATTTATACGTCTCAATATATCTATATAATCAGATAATAAACTGCATTGCATTTACATAAACTTAACAAAGAACTCAAACATTTTTAAACTACTTCCAAAAAGGGGAGATTATCAATTCCTCGGAGTATTTTTTTTTTCTTCTTTTATATATGCCAACGCATAACTTTGAACCGCGTGAACCGAGTTCAATAATTCTTTTTTTTATCGGAAAGAAGGCACCTTAAGGGTCGTTCCGTAATTTGGTTTAGATCCGATCATTTGATCATGCAAAAATTAACGGTACTCCTAAATTTGAGGCCGGTTGTGTTTTTCTTCCTTAAAAATTACTTGTTTAATGAAAAGTTCTATAAACACAAGATACGTTCAACTTTCCAAAGTAATAAAGAATGTTACAAAAGAATTTTAATATAAATAAATTAATTATTTCCATGAAATTTTTATTAATTTTCCTCGATTTCTGGTTTCTGGTTTTCGCTGGAGATGGTGATTTTTGACGATTCCCTAATTTTTCTGATATTTCGAATACCGAAAAAACTAACTGGACTTGTATTTTTATTATGTAGCTAATTTTTTTAGTACGAATTCGGAACTAATGGCAAACTAATGGCCTTATTCATAAAAAAATAAAGTAGGTTTAAAGAGCTTTATTTTGACGTTTTCATACATTTTTCAGTTTATAAACCTTTTATAAAGCTACTTTATTTTTAAATCCATAAATCTTTGAATCCTTGTTAATTACATATCAGTGGTAGTTTGTACGGGAGGTGCCACGCCCCTTTTTACAATAGCCCCAATTTTTCTTCGTGAATTTTTCTCCATTCCAAGTTCCAGTACTCTACCATGAAGACTTTCACATATTAGCAGTATGAAAAATTCGTTTTGTATGAGAGGTCCCACGCCCCCTGCACCTAGCGGTATGAAATATACTTTACCTCCGATTCACATATCTACCATATGTACACAAAAAGTTTCATAAAGATCGGTCGAGCCGTTTAGGAGGAGTTCGACCACTAACACCGTGACACGAGATTTGTATATATTAGATATAGAAAACGCAGTTATTGATAAAGACCAACATCCTCTTGTATATTGGGCTTTTTCATCTAATAGCTTGAAAAAAAAGTTGCTGACACGTTCTTACGTATTCCTGCAACATTAATCCCATCTGAGCGAATATTTGACAAAGCTAGTCAAATACACAGCAAGAGAAGAAATAGATTCTTCTTCTTCTTTTTATTTGGCGCTGTAACCGCTTAAGCGATTTTGGCCGAGTTCAACCAAGCACGCCAGTCGTTTCTTTTCTGTGCTAACCGGCGCCAATTGGAAAGGCCAAGTGAAGCCAAGTCCTCCTCCACCTGGTCTTTCCATCTCAGTGAGGGCCTTCCTCTTCCTCTGCTACCACCAGCGGGTTCCGATTTGAATACTTTCAAAGCTGGAGCGTCGGTGTCCATTCAAACGACATGACCAAGCCAGCGGAGCCGCTGTATTTAATTCGCAGCACTATGTCGTTGTAAAGCTCATACAGCGCATCGTTCCATCGTCTGCGGTACTCGCCGTCGCCAACGCGTAAAGGCACATAAATCTTCCGCAAAATCTCTCTCTCGAATACTCCAAGAGCTTCCTCATCAGATGTTGTCATTGTCCATGCTTCTGCGCCATATACCAGCACGGGCATGTTGAGTGACTTATAGAGTTTGGTTTTCGTACGACGAGAAATCGATCAGCCTCAGTCCGTTGTCGGACGTTTCGTCGTGGAAGCTGAATTTTCCGACGGTGGTTCCAAAGATGCCTTCCTTACCCACCCTGGCATTGAAGTCGCCAAGCACAATTTTGATATCGTGGCGGGGGCAACGCTCGTACGTACGTTCTAACCGCTCACAGAAGAGATCCTTGGATACCTCCTTCCCTTCCGTAGGGGCAGGGGCACAGATGAGCGAGATGTTGAAGAATCTCGCTTTGATGCGGATTATGGCTAGACGCTCGTACACCGGGGTGAACGACAGTACTCGGCGACGGAGTCTCTCTCTCACCACAAATCCAACACCGAATTTGCGCTCCTTTACATGGCAGCTGTAGTATATGTCGCAAGGCCCCAGACATTGCTTGCCTTGCCCCGTCCAACGCATTTCTTGGATGGCGGTGATGTCAGCTTTTGTCCTTATTTTGTCCCTATTAAGTATATTAAATACACCAATAAAAACTTGGTGCTCTTTTAATTCAAAACTTGGCAGCACTGCCTGTTGCTCGATTCTCTTCTTCTTGTTGGGTTCATTTTTGCTCTCTCGTTCTGGTATTTGTTGACGTCACGCCCGGTTGCTCTCAGCTCGATTGGCGCAATATTGTATTCTATCATTCTTGAGTTTACGCAGCCTTCTGGTCTCACGATGTTTGGATTTGTCCGCCGGAGCCGGCGGTTGTGCTTGCCTTACATGATTTTATTTTGTGATGTTCATCATACAAATATCTACGAGTACACAGACTTTTTCCGGCAAGAGTATACAAGTGAAACTCGACACCAAGCCTTTTTAGGTGTTAAGGCGTTCAGCGCTAACACTGCAATTTAAAACTTAAGCTCCACCGCCAACGTTTATCGGTTGAGACGACACAATGTTGATTGAATATTGACTTTAATAATTTTTGTGGTTTTCACAAGTTTTCCAATGTTTTCATCCATATTTATTTAAATCAAATCTACAAGTTACCGAAAAAAATTTTATGATAATTTCAAGTCAAATGATAACTTTCTTCTTATCGACCGCTGTGGTATAGTGGTAAGCACTTCCACTCCACAGCACCTGGGTTGAAGCCCTGGTCAAAGCAATATCACAAAAAAAATATAGAAAAAAAGGTTTTTTTCTTAACAGCGATCGTCCCTCGGCAGGCAGTGGCAAACCTCCGAGTATATTTCTGCCATGAAAAACAGCTTCTCATAAATATACAATCGCCGTTCGGAGTTGGCGTAGAAGTGTAGGTCCCCGCGATTTGTGTGACAACATCCGAATTCTCATATAGGCTCGCCTTTTTTTTACATTTTACTCATTAAATTAAGGTATCTTCCTAAAATGGTGATGACTAGGCCATTCGGCAGAATTAAGCCAATTTATGAAGAAATGTACGTGATGAACCATAGCAACTCTTTTTTTAGTTGTAAATATATGCAAATTAAAACGGAGTCCCATAGAAAGACATTTCATAGGCGATTTTTTTAGATATACATAGTGGGTTTAGCCAGTGAACGCTGAAAAGACAAAGTGTTTCCAAGGAATACATAAAAAGTCCTCGCGTTTTTGTTACACACATCACCAGTGTTGCCGTTTTAGCCCTTTGGTGGCTAAATTTGGCTACCAAATTCTTTTTTTGGCCACAACAATTTGAAATTGCCCTTAGCCCTTTTTTTAGCCCTTTTAAAAATTTATTCATCATTGATATTAAAATTTTTTTATGATTTTCATGTATTTAACTCTTCGCTCCATTAACGATTTAACTATACTTTAAAAAAGTTAAGTTGGCGGCCCTTAATATGCTTTATGTGTTACACAAAAAGTTTTTTTGTTGAATAAAATATTAATTCTTTTCAGAGTTCATTGTTTTTCTATACCAGTAATTATAGAAAATGTTTGCGTGTATACTTACATATTTATACTAGCAGTACCCCGGTGTGCTTCTCTACACCAAATATTGAAAAACGAATGAAAAGTCCTGGAATTTTTCTATATGAAAATTTATCATTTGTTTTATTTCAAAATTTTTGATTCTTTATTTTAAATCTTAATCCAACACATTTGGATATACAACATTTTTTGTTTTTCCATCTTGGGTATGAATAAATAAACAATTTGGAATGCCAACTCTTGAACAGGCCACGTATAGCTACCAATTCCAATAATCTACCACAAATATTTCAATAGATATGCCAGATGAAAATGTTTGTTAG
>NW_016172847.1:6282-12584 GCF_001687245.7 Rhagoletis zephyria
CGTATAAATTTGGTTGAATTCGGTGAAGCCGTTCTTAAGTTATATTGTCAAACCCAAAACGTTCACTTATTTTTATATTTTAGTTAGTATGGGTGTGTAGGGGGCGTGGCACCCTCTTCCGAATTCGGGAAAACTTCGCATAAACCATCTGCATGATAAATCGAATATGCTACATAAATTTGGTTGAATTCGGTGAAGCCGTTCTTAAGTTATATTGTCAAACCCAAAACGTTCACTTATTTTTATATATAAGATGTAGGTAAAAAAATTTAGCTACCATTTTTAGCCACAACGACGATTTTTAGCTCTTTTTTAGCCCTTTTTTAGCTACCACTAAAAACGTTTCGCGGCAACACTGCACATCACTTTTGGCGGGTATAACTTTGATGTATAGAAGGACTTTATCTACCTAGGATCCAGCATAAATACCACCAACAGCGTCCTGAGGATCAAGCGAATAACATCCTTTGAAAAAAGGCACCACTTTGGGATCGGTAGATCGAAAAGGAGAGAAGCAATTGCGGAGTTGTCATTGGTCTCGGCCCAACACATGAAAGGTTTTAGAACCAAATAAGAAGAAGAAGAAGACGACTAAAGAGAGCTTTTACTCTGTGCCAGTTCGTATAAAATCTATAGATGCTTTTGAAACCTTTTATTACAGGAGTTATGGCTTCGTTGTGACTCATCTAAAAGGCACACTAACACACTCTCACTTAACCCTTATTTGCGGTCGTGCCAACCAGTAATTAAAAGTGTTTTATGTCGACCGGACCCAAAGCAAAAGCTGTGAATGCTAAAAGAAGGGTTGCTGAGGATGTAGAAGTTGTTTTTTCGCATTACAGTTAACTACTACAGGTCGGAAAACTTTTTAAAATTTGCAAACTAGATACTTGGTGTTATTAAATGCATGTTTATGAATCTAAAAATTAATTTTTCAGGATGAGCAGCCAACTGTTAAAAACGTTATAATAGTTCGTACATAAATAAAAACAATTTCCTTCAACTTACGAATACTTATGGGAAAAGGTATCCAAATTTACACTGAGGAAAAAAACGAAGTATCCCTCAAAATTTAAGGTGAAAATGTATCCAATTGGATACGTATGTAGCACGCGCCTATAAAAACGTATAGAAAGCTTAAAGCAGCTTTGCCCGCGGGCAAGGCGGTGCCCATTACCGCTTTAGTGTAATGACGATCAAAAAAGGATCTTCAATCTCTTTATGGAAATCTTAAAAAAGCTTCTATTGTGGCATCGGTTTCGGCCATGACTGATTTATGTAGTACATCAATAATCAAGGAGAGCTTTTACCCAGTGTGCGTCTATAAATGATATACAGAGGGCTGTAAAATGTTTTAGTCATCAAATTTGTCTTAAAATGGGCGAGGAGAACACATTTTTTACTTCATTTAATACCAGTGATGGACAGCTTTGTTTCCTTTTCTGAGCTTTCTATACCTTTCTATGTGCATGCACCCTGCAAATGCTTTTCTTGCTCAACATTGCTTGAGACTTAGGATACTATTGAGGGATTCACAATGGTGTCGTAAGTGTCGTATTATTGTATGCCGTAAGCTTTAAAAGCTTAAATAAATGTTTAGAGAACTTGAAACCACCGCCAACTTTGATGGTACTTTGCCAACCCTCTTAATATATTTTTTAGGCTTTTTTAAAGTTTACGACATACAAACATACGACACTTACAACACCGTTGTGAATTCTTTCTTTTTCTTTTGTTACTGAATTTGAAACAATAAACGAAGTTAGTCGCATATGTTGCTCTCATACTACTTAAGTAGCAACCTGATGCATCATATTTACATACATACAGATATGTACATATGTATGCGAAAACAAAAATTTTGAATACAAAGTTCGAACAAAGTGTGCAAAATAAAAATATTTATATTTTCATGTGCACATATATGTACATATGTATGTATATGTACATATGTATGTACAATCGCGTTACATCATTTAACTCCTCTGACATTGAAACTCTCATACATAATCGCTTATTTTATAAACATTTATAAATAGTATAAGCTGATAACAAATTTAATTATTAAATAGACAACGTAAGAACAGACATATTGCGGGCAACTGCAGCTTTAATAAAGTACAGTGAAGCCGCGATATAACGAGGTTGAAGGGGGGCACAAATGCTTCGCTACATTTATAGTTTCGCTATATTTATAGAACATCAAAAAGTCGATACAAAGAAATATGCAAAATTTTGTAAAAATAAAATTGCTGTAAGTATACCATAGTTAACCGTCAATATTTGAGGCATTCTTTTTCATATAGGACACCAAATTTAGTGTCACACTTTCGATTGCCTTAAACTTTTTTTATGTGTTCAATAGGTAAAATAGGCCAATACGTATTTGAGGATTTTTATACCCGAGCGCATTTGTGCACAAGGGTATTATAACTTTGTTCACATAACGGTTGTTTTTAACAAGCAAGACGAGATAGATATGGACAAATGTATACGTAAATGATCAGAGTGACAAGAGAAAACGATTAAGCGGTGATTGTCTGCCCGTCTGTCCGTCCGTCTGTGCACACGATAACTCGAGTAAAAATTTAGATATCTTAACGAAACTTGTTGGTACGTGTACTTCTTTCGGGCGGGGGACAAATGGTATTGAAAATGGGAAAAATCGGGCCATAACCACGCTCGACCCTATTAAGCTGGCATTTGAGGGTACTATTTTATTTATATATAAGGAAAATTTGAAAGTTAAGGGGTGCTCGAGCACCCCAATGCCCCTACCAGGCTACGATGAGCATTTGAGAAAAAAAAGTCCCAACTTTCACAGATCAAATCTCCGAAGAAAAAAGAGAACAAAAAATCTCTCAAATACATTTTAGTTTATTTCATGGGTTAGTTTAACCCATGAAAAAAATTTGAAGCGAATCGGAAGCATGACATCATTTTTTTTACGAAAACCGTCCGACTTAAAAAAGAATTCCTCACATAGAACGAGGTTTTTTTCAGGGAACTCAGCAAAAAATTTGTTATATTGAGCTTTTCGCTTTATCAGGGTTCGTTATTTCGAGGTTTCATCGTAAAAAAAATTAATAACTAACTGCATAATTGTTTCAAACATTGCGGCTTAGCAATAGCGGGAAAATGTTTCAGCATTCTTGATGACCTATTTGTTTAGCAAAAAAGACAAAAAAAAAATAAGCAGACCAGGGTTAGTTTCGTAATTTGCAACACAATCGCTGAAGGGACGTGAGAGCTGTTAAGAACAATTACAACAACAAAACGTAATGCAACTAACCGGCTGACAACAGTCAAGACTAGACGAAACGCTGCTTCTGTGGTTGTATATTGCATTTGACGGACGCTTGCCATTGCTATTGGCGATCACTCGAATTTAATGTGATACCAATAACTGACATTTATTTATATACATACGTGTTTATTTATTTGTTCATATGTAAACAAATGCGTATGTGTTGTGCAAAGTGTAAATGTACAAGGCACAATAAACTTTGATTAATTAATAAATTAATGAAAAAAGTAAATAAACAAATTTGTAAGTACACTCGATGGGTGCGCTTCAAATGACAACAGTCCAATAATGACACAATAATGTCAATAATATCATTTCTTAATCCCTTTCATCCCACAGGCCAAACATTTTGGAATGTTTTAATAAAACGTAGTATATGAGCTATCTTGGGCCTAAAAACGATGGAGAAGTGATCAACAAATTTTTAGTCCCAATTAGGATGGGCCGTTGCGAAAACGCAACGTTACACATTAGGTCAAATGATAACTTTTTCTGTGCGAAATTACTAGCAGCTAAAATATTGCATTATTTTCATGTAAAAAGATGGCAAACATAGTACTCAAAAACATTGTCCAATTAGCTTGGTTTTGACACAAGTTATTTTTTTACCATACTCAACCGCAATTTTTGGTGATAGCTAAAAATTCGGAAAAAATTTTAGCTTTCGTATTTTAGCATATTAGTGATGGGGAACGTTAGAATCCGGCTGCTGGTCGACACAGTCTTATCCTCTGAAAATTGTTTCACTATAGGAACCCCTAAATCTGGGCATATGGACTAGTAATGAGGGATTTGGGGTACAGTATGATAACCGGAAAGCATTAGAATACCAACAAAATGACAAATATCCACTTTGGTAAAATTTGCCACCAAACTGTGCTGCTGTCCGTATATGTTTGTATTTTCTACAATCCAATCAAGCACTTCATTGTCGAAATACTAGAAAAACAACTCCAACGGGAATTTATCCCCTGTAAAATAAATGACATAAGAAAATAACTACACGGAAATGAAAATCGTTAACATACCACATTAATTCCACAATATTCGACACAAGGGGTTGAACTAATTGTTCATCTGGAGGTTCAAATTGTAGACGAAATTGTTTAGTTTTCTTCCAATTTGGATCTCCAAAACTGAAGGGAGATCTACATATATTTGGATGTATCAGTAGCAGTACCAGATGTAGGTACTAACATCGGATTCAGTAGGACGTGTTTCATTTGCTTCGCATGGAGCAGCCATGTCAAATTCATTTGAAGCATGTTGAATCTCTATTTCACCTAGGATTGCCTACCTTACTATAATATATAGTATTGTACTATTTTTTGGGTCTGCGTACTATATGCTGTTGGATAAAAATATAGTATGCAAAAATACTATATTTCTTCAATTAAAAATATAAATATATTTCAGTAATTTGCAAGAAAGATATTTTTTAAAATGGTAGTTTTAAGAAAAAAATATGATTATTTCAACAATATGGGTATCGTAAAAAAGAATGAATTCTGTAGTATTATAATGGAATAAATTTTTTGTTGCCTAAGGACAAATGGATATGGAAAATGTCCTTTACAAATTTTGTCTTTACATATCCTTGAAAATTCGTAATATTTGTATTTTTTATTTTTTTTTTTAAATAATTGTGGGAGGACTAATATACACACGACCTTATCATCGAATTTCGTCCTGCAAACTTTATTAACTTAAAAAGATAAAATTTATTATAAACGCATTTTCAATACCTACTCGTCCTTGTAAACCACAAAACTTTATTGTTTGTAAAATGCTACAGAATTGTATCTCTCATTTGGTACCCATATTCAATATATATGGCATATTGTTATTCTATGCACTGATTTTTTTAAATATATATTTTTTTTAATTAATCATTTCTTTAAAATTTGAAAGTCTTTTGAAACAAATCCCAACGTCAGAGTGAAAAACTACAAACGCAGTTTTACTATATTTGGCCCATAGTTTCATGAGTATGTATATCGATTCTATCGTGTTTTTTGAATTATTTTTGTTTTTGTCGGACGGTGTTATAAAAAGGTTTTATTTGGGAAAAATTAGATTTTTAAATCGCAAGATTGCATTCAAAATTAGTAAAATGAAAAAAAAGTAACCTCTTGCGCTTGTGGTATGAATTTTCAAATAAAAAGAACAATTACGATGAAGTGACCTTTAACAGTTTACATTTTAAATATTTTTAATAAAAAAAGTGCGTCAGTAAAAGAAAAATACCAAGCACTGGTAGTGATTTTTGATTTGATGAATTTTATTACATTGGTATACATATGGGAAAGAAATTTGTCCGATATATTTTTTCATATTATTAAAGTCAACAGGGCGGTTTATAATACTCACAATTTATGAAACTTAAAAAATTGTATTATCCGTCAAAAGTTGTTTATGCCACTTATTTTTGACTTACAAACAAAATACGGGCACGAATTTAAAAATTTCAACCCTGTTTGTGTGGAATATTTTATTTTTATCAGAATTTTTATTTTAATCAATCTATGTCGGGATCCCGAATACCGGGACTAGATGCCTTAATTCACAAACTACTTGCGCTTACTTGCATACAAAATGTAGGGAAGAAAGTGGCTCGTTCCCGAAATATGAGTTCCTATTTACTTTCTTACATGGATATACATATATGTATGTATACATACTATTATACTTGGGTAGGTATGCTTGCAGTCTAGCCAAAGTTGCGTCACGCCTCCTACGAGTAAGTAGGGTGGGAACTGGAACTCAAGCAAATTCGCAAGTGCCAACAGGTATTGCAATTGGAGTGAAATATGCCGTTATAAATGTATTGTATAATGAAAGAGTTGGCCAAATTCGATTAGAATGCTTTCCCAAGCTAGAGTAATGAAATTCTTTCACTTTTTCAGACCTAACAACAGTGGTGCATACATACCTAGGTATGTATGTATGTGTTCACAATTTCGTATGTTCATTTCATTTATTGCTAAGCTTCAAA
>NW_016172849.1:0-2481 GCF_001687245.7 Rhagoletis zephyria
TTACAGCCCTGAACACAATTTTTAAGGAGACAAATCGAGAAGGGCTTTTCCTTACGGAAGGTTACTTGCAGAAACATCATGAGGCGGCGAAACATGTAGACTGCAGTGATAAAGTAAAACAAATATTTTATAATAATATATCCTAATAAGAAAAGGAAAATGAATAAAATCACTACCTAATTTCCGAAAGCACTTTATTCACATTTAATTTGTACGAATATTACTATATTAATCCAGTTTCATGTGAACTTATAACATTTTGTTGCTATAATAAGCTTTTTAAATATTTTATATCAAAAATGCCCATTTAATATTTATTCCTAAAATATGCCATACGACAACTATATTTTCTGCGTTTTGTGTACTTNTGTGTACTCTTCTTCTTCGTAAAATATTTCAGCCAATCAGAACTCACTTCGCAACTACGTCATTGGAGGAAAACAAATTTTTGACAACACCATGTCGCATCCTTGTATTCTATGAACCTTGGTCAACACTAACCCAGCTTGGCTATCACACGGTGCTTTAAGCATCGCTCCCACTCCAACCCCGGAGTAATCTTTGGCATGGTAGTAAGCTACGGCTTACACACCACACTGGGGCTCTGCATGAATGCATCCCCGAATAAATCCCAGCTCATTGTACAGCAGCCTACGGCAGCTAGAGCATGACTCCTCCAATGGAGTCCCCTAATTGATACATGGTAAAAGGGTCACATCTTGCGCTTACGCTTCATCAGCCTGCCCGCATATCTCACTCTCTCTCTCTCTCTCTCTATTGGATATCTGGCATATGGAGTGCGTGGTTGCCTTGATATGCACCTATAAGCCATATGGGCTTATTGAGCTAGATATATAAACACTCGCACCAAAGATTATCCCTATCTCCTATACTCTTCTTACTCGATCACAACTCTAAA
Organism: Rhagoletis zephyria; assembly: GCF_001687245.7. Lineage (NCBI taxonomy): Eukaryota > Metazoa > Arthropoda > Insecta > Diptera > Tephritidae > Rhagoletis > Rhagoletis zephyria. Next base: position 920 of record NW_016172849.1, read on the forward strand.
CCAGATCTCTCCCTCGCTCTCAGCTAAACATGTTGAAATAAATATTTAGTTGGCGAAAGACTGTAATTTACTTGAGCCTTTTAGTTGGGAAAAATGTACGGTATACTTGGTTACAATTACCAAACCTTTAACTAGTGGACAATATTGTTAGATCAATCAAATCATTGCTGAGAATTGTTGAAGACTTGAATGAGGTAAAAAAAAACAAATAAAAATGTAGTCAATGATTGCTGATATTATTAAAGTAGGTATTTATTTTCTTATTGTAATTGAATCTAATATTAAGCATAAACAATACATACATGTATGTATAAAGACTTATTAATGTAAATAATATACATACATATGGTGGTAATAAGCTTTTAAATATTTTATATCAAAAATGCCCATTTAATATTTATTCCTAAAATATGCCATACGACAACTATATTTTCTGCGTTTTGTGTACTCTTCTTCTTCGTAAAATATTTCAGCCAATCAGAACTCACTTCGCAACTACGTCATTGGAGGAAAACAAATTTTTGACAACACCATGTCGCATCCTTGTATTCTATGAACCTTGGTCAACACTAACCCAGCTTGGCTATCACACGGTGCTTTAAGCATCGCTCCCACTCCAACCCCGGAGTAATTTTTGGCATGGTAGTAAGCTACGGCTTACACACCACACTGGGGCTCTGCATGAATGCATCCCCGAATAAATCCCAGCTCATTGTACAGCAGCCTACGGCAGCTAGAGCATGACTCCTCCAATGGAGTCCCCTAATTGATACATGGTAAAAGGGTCACATCTTGCGCTTACGCTTCATCAGCCTGCCCGCATATCTCTCTCTCTCTCTCTCTCTCTCTATTGGATATCTGGCATATGGAGTGCGTGGTTGCCTTGATATGCACCTATAAGCCATATGGGCTCATTGAGCTAGATATATAAACACTCGCACCAAAGATTATCCCTATCTCCTATACTCTTCTTACTCGATCACAACTCTAAACCAGATCTCTCCTCGCTCTCAGCTAAACATGTTGAAATAAATATTTAGTTGGTGAAAGACTGTAATTTACTTGAGCCTTTTAGTTGGGAAAAATGTACGTATACTTGGTTACAATTACCAAACCTTTAACTAGTGGACAATATTGTTAGATCAATCAAATCATTGCTGAGAATTGTTGAAGACTTGAAGGAGGTAAAAAAAAAAACAAATAAAAATGTAGTCAATGATTGCTGATATTATTAAAGTAGGTATTTATTTTCTTATTGTAATTGAATCTAATATTAAGCATAAACAATACATACATGTATGTATAAAGACTTATTAATGTAAATAATATACATACATATGGTGGTGAGAATTTTCTGAAAATAAACCATAAATCAGAAACAGTCGTGAGGTAGTGCTAACTTACGTGCACTGCTTCCTAACTGGATACTGGGAATGTAATTGTTTTTATACCCGAGCGCACTTGTGCACAAGGGTATATTAATTTTGTTCACATAACGGTTGTTTGTAACAGCCAAAACGAATCGAGATAGATATAGACAAATGTATACATAAATGATCAGG
>NW_016172849.1:2673-2914 GCF_001687245.7 Rhagoletis zephyria
CGAAATCGGACTTTAACCACGTCCACTTCCCATATAACGGTAATTTCCAGAAATACGAAAACTGCGATGTTTTAGTAACTACTGGAGATTATTCACCCAAAATTGATATTTATAATAAGATTTGGACGAAAAATAAGAATATTATAAATTTTTGGAAAATGGGTGTAGCCACGCCCACTTATGGTTACATGTGTATATCTTGGTAACCGCTGCACCAATTTCTTCCAAACTTGGCACAGTT
>NW_016172849.1:2939-12583 GCF_001687245.7 Rhagoletis zephyria
GTATTTAGGTATTCATAATATTTTAACAACCAAACTCTCCTACCATATACATAATTAATAGGGCAACCAAAAATAATCCGTAAAACATGATTTTAAGCGCTTAAAATATGCACGACAATATAAGAAATATGCATAAATATGCACGAATAGAACCAAAAACATGCTTAAAATATGCATTTAAAAAAATTAATAGGTCAATTTTTCTTGTGTAAAAATCTATTGAATTTTATTCAAAAATGTACAAAAACACTGGTAAAATTAAAATATTACACATTCAGAGCGTATTCACTTAAAAATGTAACTTAAATATTTTGGTTGCATTAAATAACAAAATATTCGGAAAAATTTTCAGAAAGAAATTATTGCCTGTTATCGCAGAATACATTCTTAAATATAGAAAGGCACGAGCTTAAAGGCGGAAATTTAAGTCACTGTATATTTTTCAATCGGAGAATTGAATTACCGCCTTCAATTTGGCATACAATATTTTCTAACACAACAAAGCCCTGTTTTTTTGCTTAAAACTGATTTTAGCTTATTGCCCACAGTTGAAAAATTTACAGCGTTTAATTTTTCTTCAGCTCTCTTAACAGTATCCTATATGTGCCGATAAGGTCAATGCTGTTGCTTCTAGTGGCAAAAAACTGTATTCAAATAATAAGCACAAATCCAAATAAAAATTGTTATGAAGTTAATGCAACATTCTAATGGTAACCTCGCATAAGTGCTCGCAATGTTGACCTCAGAAATTCCTCAAAAGCTAGAGATTTCCTCTCGATGCAATATCCAATAGATCAAAATGCAGCATTTATAAGGAAAATATTTATCTTTTCTGATTTCAATTCTTTGAGAACAGAAATCCTCAAAAAATGTACCATCCAGAGAATTTTTCTATCAATTGGCAAAGGCCCTATGATTAAAAAAAATAAAAATTTTTTGAACATGCACAAAATTAAGAAATGCAATTATTCCGAAATATTCTCTAACAAATATGGCTAAAACGTTTTATCTTTATACAATTAGCATTTCCTTTTTATGCGTTTTGTGATAAAGTATACATATGAAAAAAACATTTTCGAGCATATTTTTGGTTGCCCTAATAATAAATAAAAAATAAATGGGTTTGAAACTTACTTTTTTTTAGAGTAAAAATTATTTCATTAGTAACAAAACAAAAGATAGTAATTAAATTTATATGCACTTAACAATACTTTAGCGTGTACATATCAGATAAAGTAGCTTAAGGTACCAATATACAGTGTCATCCATTTATAATGGACTCGTTTAAGATGGAAACTATGTTATTATGTACCTATTTGTCGCGTCCCAGTTCAAACATATGAAAAAACTCGGTTATAACCGACTCCGCCTATAATGGATAAATATATCGAGATCTGTCAAAATAAGCAAAAAAGAAAAATGCCGGAGCTGAAAAATGCCTTGCACGAAAAGTATACAATTTTATTTATACATGTACATGAGACTGGGGAGTGATCCCATACAAAAAATAATCGGTACTATTTTTCTATTGGAATTATAAGATCTACTATATTTTAAGACGTCCACCAAAATATTTCGGAAAAATATTAAGATTTAAGTGAGCTGGACCGATTTGAAAATACCTCCAAAAATGGTTTTTTTTTATGAATAAAAATAGTTTCTTAAAGATTTTTTTTGAAAAAATCCCCCCAAATGACAAAACGGTTTAAGCTTAAAATATTTAAAATATAAAAAATATAAAAATATTAAAAAAATTTTAACGGAATCGTAATGATGTTGCTGTTTTTAACATTTTTCAAAGATTGGTATAAGAAAAACTTGAATTACTGAACCTAAATTCTTCCGATTTAGACTTAAGAGGTGTCATTGGAAAGGTATTTTCTCACCCTTTTCATTTATTTGCTAATAAACTTATTCAAAGGAAGGAAGAGAAAGGTACGAAAAACGAACCTCATTCAAAGTTGAATTAAGATGTTTTGGTATTGGAAAAAAAAGATGGGACACGAATCACGTTTCTTTTGGCCAGAAATGAAAACGGTGTGAAAATATCTTTCTACTGAGATCCCATAAGTCTAAATCAGAACAGTTTTGGCCCAGTTATTCAAGTTTTTCGTAAATCAATCTTTGAAAAAAGTAAAAAAACAGCATCAAAAATCTCATTCTTACGATTCCGTTGAAAAGATTTTTAAATATTTTTATGCAGATTTTTTAAGCTTATTCTAATTTGTCATCTGAGGGGACTTTTTTCAAAAAGTTCTTTAAGAAACAATTTTTATTCATAAAAAACTTCATTTGTGGAGGTAATTTTAAATCGGTCCAGCTCGCTTAAATCTTAATATTTTTCCGAAATATTTTAGTGGACGTCTTAAAATATAATACATTTTGTAATCCCGAGGAAAAACCGCAACTTTTTTTGGTGATGCAGTCTAATGTACATTATTTCTTTATTATTTAAAAATGTTACATTCTGATAAAATTGTTATTCGGTTGTAATGGACAATTTGACGCGGTCCGTGGAGTCCATTATAACCGGATTGCACTGCTTGTCGAAAAAAGTTCGATGCAAAAAGCTTAACTCAAGAAATGTATTTTGTGGTTGAAAGAAGTTCATTTATACTAGTGGCAGAAATAAATGAAACGCCTTATTTTGACCAGTTTTGCCTATATTTCTTTTGTTTATTTAGATATTCGAAATTTTTTTTATAAAAGTCTAGCTCATTCAGTGTTGGCGTTTCGGTCAAATTGGACCAAAATTGATAGTTTCATTTCATAAAATACCGCTTTGGTAGGTTGGTTGGCTTTGATTTTCAAGGGGTTTCGCCACATAATTTATTCATTTTATAAAACTGTAAGTATCTCGGTTTTCGGGAGTACATGTAAAGAATGATGTGAAAAGGAAAAGAGAAATGGGACATATCAAAATTGTCCTGGAACCGAAATTCAATGTTGCACTGATTAGACCAGTGATTCCCAAAGTGGTCCAGGTGGACCCCCAGGGGTCCATGAGTTGTAAATGGGGGTCCACGAAAATTTCTCTGGTTTCGATGTAAAGAACCAAAATGGTTATTTAACTTTAATTTGTTTGAGTAGTGTATAGTGACGCACTGCTGCACTTACCGTCACCTTGTGTTTTCATACGTGGGGAAGTCTCAAAGGCCACCTGCATACTAAAAAAATCGCATGCTGGTATGACAATGAGTGGGGCGCGGCGAAAATTGCTGGCGGCAGAGATTTAAGCACTTGTGTCTCTTCAATGCTACAGGATAGTACGCCACCATTATCTTTTTGAAGAGATTCTATAATGTTGAGTTCACTGAGACTGAATGCTGGTTTATTCCATCGCTGAGACCAGACTCACACATTGTCCAATCTTCACTGATGGCTACCAAAACTAAGTCTGGATCATGATCTGAGGTCTTTTTCGAAGTTAATGGAGATAACCTTCACTTTTCTGTAGGAGAATATGGTTCGGTCTTCCAGGCTTAGGTAATTGCAATACTCAAAGCCATGGACTACGTGGTGGAACATAGGTGGAGAGAAAGGAGTTTACATGATCGCAGTGACAACCAAACTGCACTTAAGACATTGGACAGCCCTCTATTTAAGTATTTCCAAACTGGTTCGGCAATGCAAGTCTCGACTAAAATATGATGGTGAACATAACGAGGTTGTTTTACTCTGGGTGCCAGGTCACTCAGGAGTACCTGATTATGAGGCATCTGATCATTTGGCCAGAGTTGGCTCAGACCAGGCACTCCTCGGTCCGCAACCAGTTTTAGCACTCCCACCTTCGGCAATCGAAGCCACCATCAGAAACTGGGTGAATACTTCGCTCAGCAAAGACTGAGAGGCATCGAGGGGATGCAGGTGGGCAAAACTCATGTTGCTTGACTGGTCACTTCACATGGCACAAACACCTGACTGTGATAGGCGTAAATGACAAGTCCATTTGCCCATCTTGCCTTGAAGAAGATGAGACGGTGGAACACTTTTTGTGCTTCTTGCTTGCTTGGTTATTTGTCATCGATTTTTTTAAACTCGTTCTTTCCTCTATTGTCAGTTTCTGAATTAAAAGTTTGGCGTAAAAAGCTTAGCCGTTTTGATGTTTTAAGTTTTGTGTTTTAAAAATGTGATAAATATTTTTCTCCTCACTTTAAAACTCGGAGCGATAAAAATAAAAATGATGCCATTAACACAAATAAACTATTTTACATATACTCCACGTGCAAAGTCATGAGTTGACGAGTTTATGGTGAAGATAATGTAAATAACGCTAGCGCCCGCAGTGATCCTAAAAAATATAACTCCTCCCAGCGAGAGAGTATTTCGATGTTTTTACGAGCTTTTTTTTTAAAACCTACAAGTGTGTAATCCCATTATTTTTATAAATAGAACACAATAAAATATTTTACTTTTATTTTGGCCACTCTGAGTTTAGTTTTTGAATTCACCCGCGATGCAAATTTACATTAGATCTAGTTTTCACATTTAATTTTTTTAAGAGCTTTGGGAATATTTAGAAATGTATCAACGGGGGGTCCACCGAAACCAGTAAATTTTTGAAAGGGGGTCTACGAGAAAAAGAAGTTTAGTATGTTCTCTAATCCATACAGATTGTTTAAGTCCGATCATGGGATCATGCAGAAATTGACGATAATCTTAAATTTGTATACGAGAATTGAAGACGGTTCCGTTTATTGCTTAAAAATTACTTGTTTATAATAAAGTGTTGCACCTACGTACGTATGTTACAATATTTACATGAAAGTCACATTTTGGTAGGCTGAGAGCTATTTTGTACCGATTGTGGTAGGAAAAAATGTTTGAGTGACAACACTGAGTTCATTTTACATACATACATGTTACAAACTGCATATAAATGCACATTTCAAACTTTGTACAAAAATTATAAAAATATTCACCAAAATTTCAAACTATTTACTCAAAGCTTTTAGAAAAACTAGGTATAGTTTTATAGCTCTTTAAATTATAGTAGGATTAACCCAAATTGACCCCGTGTTGCCATATGGCAACGCAAAATACATCATGTTTAAGAGGGTGTAAAACAAAAATCGCTTACTTCAAAATGCTTATATGTACGTTAACTAATTCCTAAAAGGTGTATCTTTCGAAACGCTTACGCTTCCGTCAGATCCTTGCTGTCTATCGAGTGTAATGCAAGTGTGTTCTTTAAACAAAATTAGAAGTGACAAAAAACCATCAAAATGTCATATATGAAGAAGTAAGCATGAATTTATAGAAAGCGTTTTTTTATTTACAAAATATGATAGTGACAAAATATTAGTTAAAACATTAGTGACTCTATTGGTAACAAGTAAGAATAAAAAACAAGCGTGCATGCTATATAATTTAAGTGTTTTTTAAGTCCGTTGCCATATGGCAACACGGGGCGTAATGTGAACTGTTCCTCTTTTTACCAAATTTTGATATGTTCGCTAGCCCAAATTGACCCCGTGTTGCCATATGGCTACGCAAAATACCATCATGTATGAGGCGTTGTAAGCAAAAATTGTTTGTATGTATTTTTGCAGTTTTGCAGGTGGTTAAATCATTCAATCTAGCTCTAAACTGCCTAATCATATTATCGTATATTTCATTGTACAAGCGTTGAAGTGGTATACAAATGTAGTTTGTCTATTCCAGAGAAAACTGGTGGCGTTTTTTGCATTCTCATCTGCTACTTCATTATCCTAGATTCCCTTGTTACCGGGCACCCCATAGATATGTATCCTTTTGTCAGCGTCTAGCTTGTCAATGGCTTCCCGGCGGCGAGGGACGTTTATGGATAAAATACTATATGAGGAAACTGCTTCAATTGCCGCCTGGAATAGGTTTAAGTTTGAATTGATTGTCGTTTCAGTGAAGGCTAACTCTGTTGTTATCCTCATTGCATAAACCTCTGCTTGAAATATGTTGCAATGGTCAGGTAGCCTTATTGTCCGCCTGACGTTCAGTTCCTTGCAGTAAATCCCGGCACCCACTCCCGTAACCATTTTAGAGCCGTCCGTGAAAATGTTTAGGGATCTATGGCTAGGTTTCATTTCCATCCCTCTTCCTCAATCGTTGTGGAAAAAGTTCGTTTCCACTTAAAGCTAGGTGCCATGAAACCTGTGCTGCTTGTGCTTCCCGCCCCAATTAAGTGGTGCTCAAAGGTTCTTAAATTTAATTTCCCTATGACCGCCAATCTACTGCGAATTTCGCAGCAGGGTTTTTAAAAAGCAGCCGTCGAAGTGGACCTCAGCGCTCCCGCGATGCACAGTGTTGCTAGGCGCTGCACCTTCTCCATTGGCCCGGGGCATAAAGACTTTTGTGCGGCATTCCAGCACACCAAAGCGCCATAGAGCAGTATTGGGTTGACTATTGCTGTGTAGCACCATTGCATCAGAGCAGGTGACAAACCCCAAGTGACTCCCAGCATTCTTTTACATGCATAAAAAGCGTTACTGGCCTTCTTCCCTCTTTCTTCAACATTGCGCATCCACAGCAGCTTACTCTCCAAGACTACTCCCAAATACTTTCTGTGGTCTTTAATTGACAGCTCGATGCTAAATACCTAGCCTCGGGGGTCTCCACACTGGAACCTTATATCTTTTTTCGACTACACCACTGACCCATACAAATTGACAAAAAAACTTCTTTGTGCTGGTGAAGCATGTAAAACTATAGGACGAGTAGCCTGTGCAAAATGCGATGTGGGTTTATGTTTAAAATGTTTTGCTACTTTTCATTAACTTCATTCTTCTTCATTCATATTATCAATAAATGTGTGTATTAAAACTTATACACAATGTTTTTATTATTTCATATTTTAACTAAATACTGTCCTCTAACAATCCATCTGGAATATGCCCGTGTTGCCATATGGCAACGGCCGATATCGGAAGAACTATACTAGTCCCAATGTTTTAGTCATATTTTTTCCTTTACTTTAATGCTACTTTTACCCTGTGTATAGGTGAAACCAAAAAAATCTAAAAAAAATTAATCTGGGACAATTTGGGTTAAGTGCAAGTTTCAAGAAGCTACAAAAAGCTGTTGATTTTTTGAATTTTCATACATATAAAAAATGTTCAAAAAAATTCTTGACATGGAAAAAAATTCGTGACACCGCACATTAGGTCTAATGATAACTTTTTCTGTACGAAATTAATAGCAGCTAAAATATTGCATTATTTTAATGTAAAATGTATTTTGTATGTCCAAATGATGAGCATATGTGTTTAAGTAGTACTCTAAAACATTGTCCAATTAGCTTGGTTTTGACAAAAGTTATTTTCTTAACCTACTCAATGAGCTACATAATAAAATAAGTATGGTCACATGTACATAAATGGTTTCTTCTGGAAATTCCTAAATAAAAAAAGAAAAATATTTACTACATTTCTCGCAGATATGCCTTGAGGAGAGATTTCTAAACAAGTTAGTCTTCATAAAACACTTCATTTTCACTTGAGGTTTCAGTATTCCCAAATTCTCCATATTATTTATATTCAGAATGCAAATGCTGCTTTGTGACACATTTACCAAAAATCGCTGGTAAGTTCCTGAAAATAATACGAATGTTTTTGAAAGCTTTATTCACTTTGAGTAAAAAATTTCGGAATTTCAATTCGTAAATTCGCTCAAGGATTTGCCTTGTTGCGAAGGCTGCTCATCAATGATCTTTGCGAATCGGCGCAAGTGCCTTTGTAACATAGTCATGGCTACGCTACAGGAGATGAAATGTAATCCAAATTGAGGTTGCTATTTTTTTTTTGCTACCATATACTTCCATTTTCACTATTTATCACCATTAAAATTGACTATTTATAACCAAAAAATTTGGGCTAAGCTATTTTTAGCGTAAGGGAGAACAGAACCGCAATTTTTGGAGATATCTAAAAATTCGGAAAAATTTTAGCATTTTAGCGATAGTGAAATTTAGAATCCGGCTGCTGGTCGACTCAGTTGGCTTTTTGACTTCGAAAAGAACTTCATTAGCAAGAAACGCTATGTTTTCAGATCTAAATATTGTAGCATCCTTTCCAAATTGCTTTCCATAATTTTCGTCTCTCTTTGATAAACAATTGCATTCCATAAAATTGCTTTCCATAATTTTCGTCTTTCTTTGATATATAATTGCAAAAAAAACACGTGTTTTTTGTTCATGGAACTTTCGCAAATATTAGCAGCACCAAATTTTTTTTCAACATGGTTGACAACCGAAAAAAGGTTTTATTTTTTTCGAACATCCAATTAGCCAAACTTCAAAAAATTCGCCTTTCGTAATATCATGATAGCCCCGAAAAAAAAATCCGTTTTTTCTTGAAAAGCGAAATAAAATCAACGCATTACATTTTAATTTATCAATTTCCTTTTCCATTTCGTTTGCCGAAAATTAACAAAAGTGTAAAAGCTTACATAAATTCATAAATGGAAATAAATCAGAAAATTTGTGAGGTTATGCAAATAAGTCAATTTTTTGCAAACAAATGATAAAAAATCACTTTTTTAAATTGGGACATAGGCTCTCACTTATAGTTTTGTTTTCCATATAAAATTTGCCTTTAATTATTCGAACTTTACAAAAAAAATGCACTTGAAACTTACAAAATAAACCGGTTACGCAAACAACGTGTCAATAATGTTTTGAAAGTGTAACTTTGGTTTATTGCTGTCTAACGGTGTTTTTATTTTAGTTTACAAAAACAAAGTGAAGTTTCAGTTATTTTGGTGTATTCCCTACAGAATGGCAAAAATTATGTAAAACTGCACTTACGAAATTGGAGTTTCGTACAGCCAAATGAATCATTTGACCTACTGAGCACCGTCATAAAAAAATATATATAGAAAAAATCAACGGTACTTTAAGGCATTTCAAACTTGCACCTTACCGTACAATAATTTAGTGGGCTAATGGGTTTGAAATTTTGGTGAATATGTTTTGAACTTTTATAATTTGTTATATGTATAACGAGCTGGACTTTTATAAAAAAAAATAAAATAATTTAATAATGGACTTCAGATTCGCGTTCAGCGAACTTAACTTGCTGTTTCCACAGGCAAAAGTTTTTATCTTGATATTGCTATTAGGCAATATTTTGCCAATGGAGACCGCATATTGCCCTTGGCAAGCAATAATTATCAGAGTTTTTATCTTGATAAATATTTGCAGCAATTTGGTACTTTGACATTTCATTTGCACGATAACTTCGTCGCGGCAACATTATTGGTATTTTAATATAAAACCAAAAATTAAGCTGCTTTCTATTAAAATATTTCGAGCCCTAACCGCCAAAAGGGCGTAAGCGACAAAAAGTAAATTTTTCAGTAGGCGTTTTTTTTTATTAACGCTGTATTACTGTAGATACGTGAAGGTCAATGAACAAGTTACGTTTGATGTTAGGAATATAATACTGGTGGTTTTATTTGCCCATCCTTAATGGAACAGGTGATTTTGTCGGTTCTACCATTTTTTCCGTCGCAAAAAACAGGCTACTACAGCACGCAATTAAGGCAGTTAAGCCAAAAGATACATATATTCAAAAAAAAAACTATTTCTTTGCATTAACAAAAACCATTTTGGTAAAGCATCATTTATTTTATTCTTGTTGTTAAGAAAAGAACTCTTCATCAGAAATATA
>NW_016172850.1:0-12583 GCF_001687245.7 Rhagoletis zephyria
TCTTCTTTATTGGCGCTGTAACCGCCTAAGCGATTTTGGCCGAGTTCAACTAAGCACGACAGACGTTTCTATTCTTTGCCAACTAACGCCAATTGGAAATGCCAAGTGAAGCCAAGACCTTCTCTACCTCTACCTCTTCCTCTGTTACCAGCATCGCGACTCGCGTTGAATACTTTCATAGCTGGAGCGTTTCTGTCCATTCGAATGGCATGACCTAGCCGGCGGAGCCGCCAAATTTTAATTCGCTGCACTATGTTGTTGTAAAGCTCATACCGCCCATCGTTAAATCGTCTGCGGTATTCGCCCTCGCTAACGCGCAAACGCCCAAAAGTCTTGCGCAGAATCTTTCTCTCGAAAACTCCAAGGGCCGATTCATCAAATGTTTTCATTGTCCATGTCCATGTCCTAGTGACTTCAATTCCAAACTCAATTTCCAACTCAGTCCAAAGCAGCACTTGGTCCTTCTTATTTTGACGGAGCTGTTGGTATTTCATTTTACTCAGCCGTATTAGTTTCGCGGGATACCAATTTAGACATCGCGGCATAAAGACAACGCCTTTTCGTGCCGTCGAAAGGAGCTTTGAAATCGACAATAGGTCGATCCCATTTTTGCTGGTCTTTTCCAAGATTGGCGTATTGCGAACCTGGTGTATGGTGGATTTTTCACGTCAAAAGCCAGACTGAAAGGGCCCAATCAGTTCGTTGACGATGGGCTTCAGTCTTCCACACAATACACTCGATGAGATTCTGTATCCTATGTTTAGAAAGCTGATACCGCGATAGCACACTTAAATTCCAGTCGTCGGGCATGCGTTCATCTGACCATAATCTGCATAAGAGCTGATACATGCAACTTATTAGCTCTTCGCCGCCGTACTTGAATAGCTCGTCTGGCAGGCCGTCAGCTCCAGCCGCTTTGTTGTGTTTCAGCCGCGTAATCGCTATTCGCACCCTCAGTGTTATACCAACATCCGTTTCGCTTTAGTCTTCAGGTGGCATTTAAGACTTTCCCACGTGTGAAGACACAAAATTACGGTAAGTTCAGCATTTCTTCAAAAGAAAGCTCGCGTACCACACACGGCAATAGTTCTTTGAAGTTTAGCGAGCAGACTTCCCGCGCTATTGATTGAGGGTCTGCTCTATAATGCCACTGACGCGTAGCTGAATATGGATCTGATAATAGAGGTATAAATCCAATGCTTTGGAGGTCTTGTATTCGACGATAGTTTTGTATCCAGAATTTCTGTTAGATACTTCACTTCGGGAGAAATCTTAATTATGACTCCTTTCAGTGTGAGGAGAATGAAACCAGCCGACCTTATCCTTCTATTGGAGAGCGCAACACTCACACCCATTGTCAATCACATCCGGTATTGTCTACGCTTTCCTGCAAAAAGCCGGCAGAGATGGGCCAATGACAAGACAGGCCGCATCGTTCGCATAAGCTTGATTGTAGATATCAGAGCCATTAAGTGTAAAAAGAAGACAGTCAATTACCATGCACCAGAGCAAAGGGGAAAGTACACCACCCTGAGGGTACCGGCACGTGATATATTGACCTTCTGCCTGAATCCTGATGATCCACTACGCCCGCATTGCACGAATCCAATTTATCACTACCGAATCTACTTCATGCCATAGAGCACACATATACTATATATATTCTTAGTAAGAAATTACAAAACAAGAAAATCCTGAGATTGTTGGCTTATAATCCCGGGTTTTTCGGGACTTAAAAAAAACCGGGATNTATTCTTAGTAAGTAATTACAAATCAAGAAAATCCTGAGATTGTTGGCTTATAATCCCGGGTTTTTCGGGACTTAAAAAAAACCGGGATCCTGGAATTTACATCCCTAGTACAGACATACATACATAAGTATAGTTATTATAATTTCTTGTCGCCAACAAGTCGACTGTTTCTTCGCCCCCGCAGTAAAATTTTCCCATCTTTTCACGTGCTTCCATCTCGATGTGCAACAAAGTTTCCCGCTGCTATTGCCAGTTTATCAGTTTGTGCATTTGTCATTTGCATATCAAACAAAAGCGATGCAAATGAAATGCAATGGATGGAGTTAGGAAATGACAGAAGGTATGACTGAATGGGTGTGTTAGTGTGCGCGTGTGAAGCGTGAGTGCGTAAAATTCATTTCCGCAGGAAAATTCCGCAAGAAAAATCTGACTGAATACGAAGCTAAGAAGCGAGGCATGAAACTGNGTATCAAACAAAAGCGATGCAAATGAAATGCAATGGATGGAGTTAAGAAATGACAGAAGGGATGACTGAATGGGTGTGTTAGTGTGCGCGTGTGAAGCGTGAGTGCGTAAAATTCATTTCCGCAGGAAAATTCTGCAAGAAAAATCTGACTGAATACGAAGCTAAGAAGCGAGGCATGAAACTGGACAAGATTTCCAATGCAGATATGAGGCGTGATATAACGTCACGGCATGTAAGTGATGAAGGATGGCGCCCAAATTTGAGAGCTATATACAGAGTGTCGTATCTTTTCTCGCCAACATTTTTATGTTGTTTTCTCTTCTGACTATGTAATAGAATTTCGTCAGCAAAATGTATCCTGCCACTTTGGTGTTGTTGGTTTTCATTTTATTTGTTACCAGGTCTCTGGCATTGCTATGGCAATTATTCGGCTAGTGCTAGCACATTAATTCGCATGCCAAGCACGTTCATATGCAACGGCGACGTCAACACTTCAAATTGAGCCAAATTAAATGAGTAGTTGAGACGTTGTGTGATGAGACGAGGCGCGGTTCCTTGGTTCGTTAGTTGTTTGAGTGGCAGATTGCTCGGTTGGGTGGTTACTTGCTTGAGCGACAGTGCCGCATCACCGCCGCAACGCAATTTCAGAATAATGATCGCCCACAGCGCCAACTTTCATGATCACACTCTCCCATATACATACTTACATAGGAGGAAAGCAATCAACGTAACGCAATAAGATGTTGTTGTTGCTGTTAGTGAAGGATGTCTTATTATATAACTTCATCGGCAGCTGCTGTTAAGCCACAATGTTGGTAACGGATTTTTTTTGTAGCCACTTACGTGTCTGCCACATAGTGCGCGGTCTTATGGCAACGGTGTATGTATGTGTAACTGCAGCAGCATCTTAACCACAGCCTACTTTGTTGCACTTAAAATCTCTTGAAGGCGCCAGGTGAAAATGAGCAACAGAAACTACATATAAGCTTGGGAGTGCTGTGGAGACGAACAAAAAGTTGTTGTTGCCACATTGGTGACATTTGCACGTGCGTGCCAGCTGCAGCCTGTCTACGGCAGCAACTTGAGCGTAAATTAAAAGTTGGTTTCCATAAACGTCCTCTTGTTTTTTCTTCTTCTTCTTTAACTTCTTATTAAGACTGCGCTTTCTGTCATTTTGTTTTTCTTAGACACACAGCTGTTTGATACTTGAGTGGTTTATGTTTTTTACAAGCTTTTATTTAACTTGCTCTGTATTTATGTAGGTATGTGTGTACGTATGTATGTATATATGCATATTTGTTAGGGGTAAATCTTGCTATAAATTTTTGACCAACTTCCAGGTGACCTGGAGGTTTGAATCTTCACAGTTGGCTCCAAACCCGATAACAATGCAACACGAAAGATGAGTCAATCCGATAGGTGGCACAGAAGTCGAGATATTTGAGAAACCCATATTCAAAGTCCGATTCGGTTCATATTCAGAACGTATATTAACTACATGAAATGAAATGAAATGGAATAACTCGACTAAAAATGTTGCCGATAGGTGGCGCACGTGTCGATATATTTGATAGACCAGAATTCATGGTCCGACTTCGTTCGTATTTAGAAAGCTTGCTTTAAAAACATTTGTTTTTACAATTACATAACTTATTTTATGGAAGCGTACACATGGGCCCCACAAATTGGCAGTAGGATGATGATGTTGGCACCGTGTACATAAAGGCTCCCTTTCTTGTACAAATTAGTTATGTTTTTTTATCCAGAAAGTTGCTTTCATCTTCTCGAGCTGAAGTGGATTTGAGTTCGCAAAGTTTACGAAAAGGGCTTTTAAGTATTTATATGCTTTTCTTTTCGAAAAAACTGATTATGCTAGTCACGCACCTCACATGTCACACTTGTAGATTACATATGTACAATATATAACCTCAAAACTTCAAATCGCGCTAAAAAAGTAATTCGACCTGACCCAAAAAATAAATTAAGACATCCACAGGAGGTCAAAACGCACCAGATACACTTTTCAAACATTTTAGATTTTTTTTGCTGCTGTACCGTGTTATCGTTTAAAAATGTTGGTATTTAAAAATAATACTTTTAACCAAAATCTAGCACGCACGTATTTTAATGCCCACATCTTAGTATATACATACATATGTATATGTAAGTGTACATACCCAGTATGGCATAAGTCAACCAATTACCCCGGAAAAATCAATTTATTTCTACTTATGCAGCAACTATCTTCAAATTAATGTATAATCACCTAGCACCCTCATTGAGATAAACCAAATGCTTACACTTTGGATACCTATCTTTGCAAATAATTCAATATTAGTTGAAAAATCATCTAACTCTGTGCAATTAGCTATTTCAGCATTTAATACTAACTAATTTTAAGCTGGCTGCAAATGCGTCTGCAAAAAAACATACTCACTTTGAAGTGCTTTAAGCCAAATGCATAAATGCATTTTAAAGTAGTAGAAATCAAATGTAGAGTCGTGTAATTGACAGATGCCTAGGACATCACCGTATTAAAGTCAACAGTTCGTTCCAAGGAAAAAAGTCAGCTCATCAACCAGTTTAAGTGGGTAAAAAACTGGTTGAACATCGATATTTATTTCCATATTGGGTATGTATACTAAGCATGCAATGCAAACTAAACAATTGAAAGCACATTTATGCACGTGGGTGGTCGTAGCTAAGTGCCCAAAGATGCTTGCCACAATTTGTTGATTTCCAGGGGGTCTGGGTTCGAATTCTATTGCAGGCAACATGCAAATAAATATTTTTTTTTTGTTTAAGTGCTAAACGCCATCCGTGAAGAGCAAAATGCTTGATTTTAGTATGTATGTACGTACTTGAATTGAATATTTACAACTATACAGTACTTTCATTGACGTAAGATCAACGTACCCCACGGAAGTTGAACTTTCTAAATCCTGCAGTGGAATTCTAGAACTCGCCACGCTAAATTTCTATCGCTAAAAATCTCTAACTGAATAAAGCCAGTGCCAAAAAATATTATTGGGTCCATATATTATTCATTTACAGATTTTTAGCTATAGCAAATTTTGCATAGCGATTTCTAGACTCCCTCTGCTGTATGTGTTTGAAGCTTGATTATATTTTTATTTACAATGCCTTCTTTCGGTATTTCGAAAAGAAACAGCGCAAAAAACCATACCGCCGTCTGCACTGATGGGAAATATACATATATACTTCATGGGACACCCATCTTAAAGATTTTCTCATTAGACTTTGTTTGATTGATTACTGTGTAAGAACGCCAAAATGACACACAAAAAAAAAAACAAACACGTAAACTTAATTTTTGGTCGTAGATTACGGCCCTGTATTCCATTTTTCTAGATCAGGTCATTTGCGCAAGATATTTTAATATTGAGTTTGCATTGTAAATGACAAAAATGCAAACTTTAACAGGGAAAAAATTAAATATTTTTTAGAAATTCTTTTGATTTGTGTTAAAGCCTGTTCTTTTAGACTGCTTTTTTTAGAACAGTTCATTTTCACAGATATTTTTATTTTAAGTTTACAAAAATATTCAAACATTAACATAGAAAACATTGCTCGTACCCATGTACGATTTGTACCATGTACGATATGGCGTATGAGTAACATTAATTCTTGCTCTTATTTCATACAAAAAATTATTGCAGCATTCTAAAGGAACAGGTTTAATACGAATGAAAAAAAATAAATAAAACGGGTTTGTTCATTTTTCTTGTTAAATGAAAATATCTTCGGAAAATAACCGCATTTGTACGGTACGCCAATCCATAATCTACCTCTTTTGCGCTTTAGAGTGGAAACTTTGCCCAAAACCCCTCCATAAATTCTAAAAGTGGAAAAAAACCATCACATTAAAATAATGGTATTTAGTATTATTTTAAAATCATAAATCGATATTACTGCTATTTAGAAAAAGTTATTAGCCAGTCGCGCAATATTAGTAACTTCCAGCACACTTTAAAAGCAGTAATTAAATGCACATTAAATAAGCAGTGGTCGTATCTACAATAAAAATTCACAATCCATTACGGCCCGTCTCCACAGGCAAAAGTTTTTGCTTACCAACTGTCATTTTTATTGCCTGATAAAAATTTTATCAGAGGCAATATTTGTGCGTGGGCATTTTTTATCTTGATAAAAGCATTTGTAAGATGGCTATTTTTGACGGATTTCATCACTTAAAAAATTAAAAAAAAACATGCTATTTCACACCCAAGCAAATAATAACAAAGATTTTAATAGAAAGGGGCTCAATTTTTGCTTTTATATTGAAATATCAATAATGTTATCTTCACGAAGCTATCGCGCAAATGAAAATGTAGCTGTCAAAGTACCAAATTGCGGGCAATATTTATCAAGATAAAAGCTCTGATAATTATTGCTTGCCAAGAGCAATATGCGGGCTCCATGAGCAAAATTTTGCCTGATACCATTATCAAGATAAAAACGTTTGCCTGTGGAGACAGCAAGTTAGCAAATCGACCTCGGCAACCAATTAACATGCCTTCAAACAGAACTCACACTTTTAAAACACTTGCAAACTAAGATGAAGGTGAACGGCAAAGCATGGGGCTGTATGTGTTTTATTAAAAGGAAATAAGTAAGTATAATAAGCAATGTATGCACTAAATAATATGCATATGCTCGTACACACAACAAAACATGGTTATGATCTACATATATATGGGTCAATCAATCTTATATACTAGTAAATACTACCTGCGCTTTCATATTTTGTGTATACCTTTAATGCCAAGATAAAAATGCACAATAAAAGATTAGCTCATTGTTGCATACATGCACATTGTACATAAATACAGTTTCGGTAAATAAATAGCACCTCAATATTTTAACCAGTTTCGGCTATTTTTCTTGTGTTCATTCATTTTTTTATATATTATATAATTATATAAAAAACTTCATATAAATCCAAGTTTCGAACTTTACAAAAATAAAAAAGTTAAAAAAATCTTCACCAATAGATGTTTCAGAATTTTGAGAATAATTTTTGATAAAAGTGATGGAGAACATTTTTTGTTAAGCTACAAAGCAAGACTCCCCCTAGAAATGTTCCTTTGGTCATAAACACGTGCCCTGCGAATTATTTTTAAAATCGGACAACGGAAAGACGTGCTTCGAAAGGCCCTAAAGTTCAGCATTTTCATGCAATTTTTCGCAAAGTGGTCAAAATTTCATATAAGTCAGTGGGAAATTTAATATATTTTAATAGCACTTAATGTAGTGTTGCCCCCCGATCTCAAATTTGGCAAGCCTATTTTTATACCTACCCAACTTTGAAAGTTATTGAGGTTTTTTCACGTTAAATGACAATTTACTTGATATTCAGAAGTTAAATTTTAGCCAATTAAATTTAGATCAAATTGGTACGAAGAACAAAATTTGCAGGAACGAACAGTTGATGCTATTTACTTCTATTTGACACGTAGATTTTGGATCCATAGTCTCGCCTCCTAACTTTCATACCGGAACATTCCACTATCTTGGATTTTAGGTTTTTTTGGGTTTATGCGATTTGCAAGCGTATTTTGCATTTTTCGTAAAACATGGTTGTATACATAAAGAATTTAATTTCCCTTTTTTTATATACAAACTTTATAAAAAAATAATTTTTTATTATAAATACATAATTAGCAAAACATAGGAAAAATGTCTGTACTGTCACGGTTTTCGCCATTTTTCTACAATTTCTGATAAAAAGCGTAGCATATTCAAATGCCAAACTTGTAGGGAACTTTTCTCTTTTAGTGTTGGGTTCTCCGGTGGCCCAACATTTGTAAAGCAAAATCTAATTTACGGTTAGTTTAGATGCCATGTTGAATTTTTCAAATGGCCTCACGGCTTTTTCCCAAAAAAATCTGAATAACTTTAAAATATGGGGAAGTTTAAAAATACTGTAGCTATTTTTGACATGAGGGGACAAAACTCCATCAAGTGCCATTTAAATATATAAAATTTCCCCCTGACTTTTAGGCAAAATATTGACGGCTTTGTGGAAAATATCATGAATTTTCGGAACTTTAGGCCCTTTGAGGCACGTCTCTCCATTTTCCGATATTAAAAATTTTCCGCAGGTCACGTTTTTATGGCAAATGAACCTTTCTGGGTGAGTCTTGCTTTGTAGGAAAAAGTTGCAAAAGAAGGCGCAGTCTACTGCACATGCATGATGATGATCATTGAATTATTTTGCAAAACTATAACTAGATAGGGGAGCGAATGGTGTTACAGACCACATAAGGAAAAATTGCTGTAGAAAAAACGGAAATCTGAATTTTTGCTCATTTTGGTAGAGCAAATGTTAAAGCGGTTTTTGACAAATTTTGTTTGTGGTGATTACACACACATATGCATAAAAGACGAGGCCAAAGTGTAAAAAATCGCGCTTTTTGAAAATATTTTAGAAGTTCTAGCAAACAAACAAAAGGTTATAGAACCTTCCTGGCTTAAATTAAACCTAAATCACTCAACTACTCTCTCTGAAAAGAGATTTCAAATATTTGAGATCTTAAAAAATTGTTTACCATTATTATCTTAAAACAAATAATGGCAAATTTTTATGCATATTTCCCTTCACAGGGGACCGCCTGACTCAACCCTATAAAAAGGCATGTTTTAGCCTTCTTGTCCAGCTCACGCATTTCATAATATTGTCGTTTTAAACAACCACCTGACTTTCAGGGCAACCATCTCCCCTGGCAAATCTTTACAGGGCAGAGAATATGCTTCTTTTGCCTTACAAGACTGTAACATTTTAAGAAACGAACACACAATTTTTTCACCCTTTGCCTTAAATTTAAAATTGAACGCGAAAAGAGAAAGGGGCAATCAAAAGGCAACATTTTTGGTAGAAACGAATTCACCATAAAAAAATCCCTTGGTTTTGAAGATGTTTTTTTGTTATTGCTAATGATGGCACACATTTCCTTTCATTCAAAAAATGTATCGACAAATTTTTGTACGGATCAAAATGACCAACAGCGACAGCAAAAACTTCATGGGTTATAAAACTGCATAGGCCAAACATTTTCTCAAATTCTGATAAACATTTTTGAAATTTGTTGGATTTTTCATAATTTTTTTTACAAGGTTTTCAAATATATGAACATTAAATAAACTAAAGAAAAATAGTCAAAACTGCTATAAACGCTGATGTGCTATTAATTTTATCGCAGGTATGCATGCATACATATTCAAGTACTTCTATATATACTTAGTACATATTTAGATGTAAAAGCGGTGGGAACTAAGAGCAATAACTGTTATTTGATACGTAAATTAGTATGTTTCTACATGGCTATAGCATTCATACGCCCAAGCAGCTATCCTTTGAGTAAAAACTTATGCAAAGTGCACAGGAAAATAATAACTGTAAAACCTGTCTTAGCTTAGCTTAACGGAACTTAGAACTTAGAAACAGATGTCGACATGGCATTAGGTTACGTTAAGTTTTGGCTGTTCAATTATAGGCAACATCCATTTAAGAGAGTTTTTAAGTGAGAGTCTGTAAGTTACGTTAAGTTGCCATTATCAGACCATAAGCCTTCGGTAAAATAAAAATCGAGATTCGTCAATTAGAAATAAAGCAATATACACATACATACATATAAATATGCACATGCACACCGTTAAAATAAAAAGTTTTAAACAAAGGGTACATATATTTATATGTATATATATACAAGATGGACATTAATATATCGTTACCTTAATATAGAAAGGCCATAACTCACATAGTCGCTGAAATACAAAAAGCTGTTACTAAGTAAACATCCAAAATTCCCGTTTTGATTGATTATGATGCGTTTTATCGAATTATAAGTCCTCGCAACATTTTAAGCAACAAAAAAATTTAGTCAGTTACGGCTTTTTTGCATTTCAGCGACTATATGAGTTAGGGCCTTTCTATATTAAGGTAACGATATGTAAGTTGTGTTCTGCGACCTAATGTTTTGTTCTATTGAGAAATACATCCACGCAGGCATCAGGCCCTATTTCGGATGAAACCGCCGCGTTCCAGGCTAGTCTGTCCACTACCTTGCTGCTCTATATTCGCTTGAGGACTGGGACCCTTAACAGATAGATGCTATCACAATGAGATTTCATTAAGCAGTCGAAGACTAGCAATGGGCGCTATTGATCTGCCGTGCCAAGGATTTAAAGATCTGTTTCTGACAATTCAGGTTCAAAGGAGAACCGGGAATCGGTTCCGGTTCTCAAAAAAGTGGTAACGGAAATTAGTCTTATCGAAATAGCTTAACAAAAGACCTTTAAAGTTAAACAAAATTAAATTTCCTTTTATATTTTTGTTATAAAGTAAAGCAAAGAAGATGAATATATACATACATATCATCCGTTTAATAATATAGAGATGTCACTCAAAATTTAGGTTTTTGGAGATTTCATTATGCAATTGATAAGCTTGATAACTTCCCAAATATGGCGACGGTATGTTTCTTTCCATCTGTCTCTATCTATACCAACTGTATGAGTAGATAAAACTTCCCACAGAATTGAAATTTTGAAATACCTCGTTATATTATTAAACGTGCGATATGTACATACATATATTACATTAATTCCTTAGTTCATATTTGTGTTACAAAAATTTTATAAAAATAAAATGCATGAAACTAAATTTAAATACGCGTTTTCCATGTTAAGTTTTCATTTAAAACAAAGTAATATTTTCATTTAAAAACATGATTTTATCGACATTGTCGCTGTTCTTTTGACGTATTTAAATCGCAGCAGACAGTGATTTTATAGCGCCAAAGCTGAGCAAACTTGTATAACATTAAATTCAAAGGAAAATAATTTGGTAGGTCAACTCAGGACTCCATATTACGTAAACAACCCGAATTTTAAGTAGATATCATCAAAAACAACTAAGTTGGTGTAAATCGGCCACATCGGGTATATAGCAAGTAAATTATAAAGTTAATACCGAACAAAATTCGGTAGGTCAACTCAGAACTCTATAACAATAAAATCGAAATAAATAAATCGAATTTAGGGCTGGTATTTTTGTGCTCTAATTTATACCAAAACAATAAATTTTGTTCCCATAGTGCAATGTGCGCTTCGTGGCTGATTTTCGGTTCTGTATGATAAGTTTTCGGTTCTATTTGAATGGTTTTTGAGTTATTTTTACTCACTTATTCGTTTAGTGCAATGTGCGCTTCGTGGCTGATTTTCGGATCTGTAAGATAAGTTTTCGGTTCTTTTTGAATTGTTTTTGATTTCTTTCTACTCATTTATTCGGTTATTTTGCGATGATTTTCTGGTTCTTCCGGTACCGTTTTTCGGTTCTCTTGCCATCGAGTTTTGGTTCTTTCGGAACCGTCGTTCGATTCTTTTAGAACCGAGTTTCCGTTCTTTTGGAATCCATTTTTGGTTCTTTTGAAATCGAGTTTCTGTTCTCCAGGACCGGTTTTTGGTTCTTTTGGAATCGAGTTTCGGTTTTTCCGGTACCGATTTTCGAATCTTTCGTGCTTTCGTGTAAGAACCGGACTGGTCGGTTCTCTAACGGACCCGATTCTCCGGTTCCGGTCCTTTGGGTTTGTACATAGCTAATGGGCGCTACGCTATCAACCAACTCTGTAAGCTCGTAATAAGGTGAGAAATAAAAATCCATTGCAACTTGCAATGCAAAGAACTTCAGAAATTCACAAGAGCTCTTCAGGATACGTAAAAGCTTCAGAAGCAGCAGCGAATTAAGACGATAACACAATGTCCTCAAATGGAGAAGGTGAGAAAATATAATCACCTCAAGCTGTTGTATTTGTTTTAGCTATCAGAACGCATTCGAAAATTTTGCCTTTGGGGTAAAACATGTACTTAAAATATTTATGAATTACATGTATGTACACATACATATGTATGTATGTGCAAACCCATATCCTTTCCTCTAGGTATTTACAAATATCACCTGCTCGCTGCTCTCAGCTGACGATATATCGTATACTCCCCACCCGCTGAAACAAGACGGTGCCATACTGCTAGCAAAGTACTCGTTTCGTTGAGTGTTGTTATAGGTTTGACGTTAATGACAATAGCTCGTCGTCGGTGTCGTACACCGACAGCGACAATGGCATGTACGACAAGAACAAGTGTTTACCATCGCCGGCCCCAGTAGTATCAAGTGGTATTCGATATTTCCAGCAAATAATGGGGCGCTCTTACACATAATAATGAGTCACCTCGTATACCCCGTACGTGCACGAATTTGATTTGGGAATAAGGACATATGTACACCTACATGCATGCTTATGTAAGACACTCGCGGGATGTGTATCTTTTCTGTGTATGGACTTAG
>NW_016172851.1:0-12581 GCF_001687245.7 Rhagoletis zephyria
TAATTTTTTCTGTTCTTTTACAGATAGTGGTTTTACTTAATTTGTTTTAACCTTTTATTTAATTTATATTCAATTTGATAACTTTCTATTCAATTTTGAAGCGACACTCAACAATTTAAATGTATTAAATGATTTAATATAAATTTGAAAATCACAACTTCCTCCACCGCGATTTGAACTCGCGACCAATGATGTTAGAGGCGGAGGTCTTCCCGCTGAGCTATTTTATTATTGTACGTAGTGTTCGTCCTATACCACCATGTACTCGATGCTTGTCTCCTTGAAAGTATTGAAGAGAATACTCAATGCTACTCAAAGTAGCTCGAGGAAATACTCGATTCAACTTGTACTCGAAAGTACTCACACAAGAAATTTTAACTCGATGCCCGTTTACAAAATAACGACATAGTACAGTGGAGAAAGGCTTATGAAGAGCTGAAAATGCCTTTTGATATCCTTCTATTTTGAAATGGAGTTACTTGGAAGTGCTGATCTAGGAGATGATAAGTAATGAGAAAGCTCATTGTTTACTCGTGTTTGATTTTTCGGTTTCAAAACGATCTATAGACGACGCTTCCGCAAATCATAGGCTGGCTGCACAACCTCCTCTAATTCGATACGATTTTCGTCCTCCACTTTCGTTAGTTTTTACCCTAGCGAAATCGAGTGGTTCACATATTGAATCGTTTCTTTCAAAAACTACAACACAGATCTATTTTTAGTTGATTGCACTTTGTACTCAATACCCATGAAGTAGTTGTAAACGCGTATCGAATTACAAAAAATACTCGGTACTTGGTAGAGGTATTCGAGTATATGGTGTCGTAACATCACTAATTGTACGAGAAGTGAGAATTTGTGCATATGCTTCTCAACAGAGCGCAACTAGCACACCAAAAAATTTAACTGTCACTCTGCGGTCGTTTTACACTAGTTCAGAGATAGTTCTGAAATGTATCGGACGGAACTAGCGCTTTAACAGACTGTCTCTAAATTTTTACTACGTACATACATACGTACAAACAAATATATAGTGTTTATGTATGGAGTATAATTATAATGCAGTTCGGAGTTGGAAAAGTAAAGTTAATGTTTATATTAAGTGAAAGATCTCAAAGTAGATGATCACAGCTTAGAATGAACACTTTGTACGGTGCATGTATGTAGATATGTATGTATATAGTTTACATACGCATGTAAATATGTTAAAAAAAAGTCACATTTGTAAACAATATCGATGCTTCTGATTTTAGTTATATTTGATTATGTCAAACCAATTACAATATGTTCCCCTTGCTGCTGCAAAGGGTATGCTGATGATCTCGGCTTGCAGGGCTAGTGTCCGGTGCTGATTGGCGTGAGTTTTTATGTAACGCTTATTTTGAAATATAGGCATATTTTTTTGCCATGCAAATCATTTATTGTGACTTAAATTTCACTGATATTTCTGGTAAGTTTATTGACTTCATTTTTTATTGTCTGCCGGTTATGTGCCTCTGTGGAATTCTCTTTCTACTTCCGCTACGCACTGAAACAGCCTGCAGCTTCCGGCGATGCATGAGCAAAGCACAGGTTACAGCAGAAAAAGAAAGGAATATCGTTTAGGCGTTTGAGCAGAGCAAACAAACAAATACAAAAGTAAAGGAAGCGTAAATTACTTTTATATGCGCCCTTGGAGTGTTGAAAATTTTATAAAGTGGCTACGTGTAGTAAGCAAAAATTTCAGGCTGTAGTAAATAGAGTTAATAATACATTTGTATTTTTAAGAAAAATTATTTAAATTAAGTAATACTCTTTATGCCCTTTAAAGTTCTTTCAGTTTTTAGAGAAAAAAATGTCAGTCTTTATCAAAGCGAGGTTTACAGTTTTCCAGATAAGAAAGTTTAAGAAATGCAATTAAATTTCGAATGAAGATTTCTTTAGTTGTAGATGCGAAATAGAGTGCAACTCAATAAAATAAAACTAATTTATGCATTTTTAACACAACTACAAAAAACAAAGGTGTAGTAGACAATAAAAAAACACAACAAAAAAAGCAGAGCTCTTCGTGGTCTGCTAAATTCTCGCTACACACCATGATTCGCACTTAGACGCCACTTTGTAAGCCACTTGCAACATGCCAGCAACAATTACCACAACTCAACGAACCCACGCTTGAAATGTCGACAATTTTGTTCATTGGTTTTTGGCCATTTCAATTACTTAAGCGTCGAAGCGGCTATAAAAATGCCAAAAAGGAGAATCGTTGGAAAAAGATTACAAATGTAGTCAAGTGAAAGGACACAAACAGACCATAAAAATGGAAAATTTCTGCAACAGTAAACGAATGACAAACGTACATACAATATGTTTGTTGCTTTTGTTATTGTACAACAAGCACAAGCGAACTAACGCGTAAAAGCTTAGAAGCATCGCTACAGTATTGCTAGCAAGTAACCACACTCTAGTGCCACTACCGTTACTTATGCTATGTACATCCGAGCCAAGATTTCCGGGCAACAAAAGCCAAACGCAAGAGTAAAGTGAGTTAGTGGCCGCCAGATTGAGTGGAGGAGCATTTAAAATGGCGATAAAATATCTAGAAGTAGCAGCTAGCAGCGAGGAAAACGAAATGCTGCGGTAATAGAAAATTCACCAAGAGAAAATTAAAAATTCCTTTAGAGCTTAAGACAAAAGGAGGCGGCAGGTTAAGCGTAAAGCGTAAGCAAGGAATGATAAACACTTTGGCGGTGGAGAGTTGAAGGACGCCGTTTGGAGACAGGGAGGGCCGTGCATATGCTGTAAAATATTGACAATGCAGAGCAAGTAAAGTAGAACAGAAAAATAAAGTAGCCAAAAATCTACGACAGTGTTTTTAAAAGAAAAAAATAATGAAATGAAATTTATGTAAATTATTTTAAAGGGTAGTAATAAAAAAAAAAATCGTACAAAATATGCATTTAAAAAAAATTATAATTCAATTACATAACTGTTAGCATCTAATCGAAATATTTTTGAAATTATGTAGTATTTGAACATATCACTTTGGACCAAATTCAAAATGATATTGTTTGCCACTTATGCTTATTTATTAATTTGTAGAATACAGTTTATTCCCTCACAAATACCATATTAACTTAAGCTTAAAATTTTGTAGAACACTGAAAAAACAATGCAAAAAAATTTGCATCCAAATACAGTATACAGTTTCTAATCTTTTAAGTTTTAGAAATTAGAATTTAGAAATTAAAGAAATTATGTAGCGTCTCATACGCTGAAGTAGTGTTTTTCATGTCCCGGAGACCAAAGTTAGCCGACCTTTATAGAAAGAGAAAATTCAGAAATCGGCTACTGTAGGAGGATCGAATTAGGTTGATTCTGGGTAGCCTTATTTACATCGGCACGCAGATAATCTACCTATTATCAAATCCTTTATAAATGGTAAGAAGAAAGAAATATATTCTTCGGACCGAAGCTATTAAAAGGCATCAGATTATCTCAGCTAATCTGTAGAAAAGGGGAGACTTCGAACCAGGAAGCTGCATAGATAGCATTTGCGTTAACGTACATATAAAAACTGTTTGAAGAACGCAAAAGCAATTGAGATCGCTAAGATACTCTTACTTTTAGCTGAGATCTGGTGGTGTCCAACTCTACCTCAATCGCGTAAGTCGCTTTGACTACCATCTATGATATCAGCTTATGAAGAGATGCATCGATTCTTTGACCCCTTCATCCTAGACACAACTTATTTAAATATGCGATCTTATGTAATGGGAAATCATCACTGTTACGCCAACAAATATACATAGTACAGAATTTGGGTAAGTGTCGCATCAGCCCTATTCCGCTATGCAAAAAACCGAGCTTCAGACTCCTGCATGGAAAAAGTGTGCCGCCGCCGGACACAGGTAAAAGAAAAAGTGCCGAAGAGGTTTTAACCGCCTACTTAAATACCTTACGTGTCTTCTTCGATGATCTCCGTCACTTGTGGTTGGGGTCACAGCCGTTGAGGCTATGCTTTCTTCGATAGACTGCGGTCGTAGAACCCACTTATTCTTTTTATTTGGATTTGCTTTCGTTGTCTACCCATGGATGCCGAATCGAAGGACATTCTTTGAATGGAGCGTCGTAAAACATGCGTACAATATGACCAAGCCAGTGCAATCGACATCGCTAATCTGAAAAGGCTTGGTAAGAGTTATAGTAGGATACTCTGAGCAATTAGGCTGATGGTATCCATTCATGTGGTTAGGGACACCAGACATCATATACCCTTAAAGAATCATTTGATTTGTTTTTTTTATAGTGGGCTTTAAACTAAGTAATAGAGGTAGATATATTAATCCAATCCAGGTTAGGTGAATCAAGTTCTGTAGTCCGCTTTCCATTTTAGAAGGCATGATTTTTGCCATCTTCTGCCTTGTCTATCTGGAACATTTCGGTTCTTAGAATAATAGTCATTAGCATGGGAATGGCTAGCAAACTTGATAATAACAGAATATTTCGTTTGGGCTCCTCTCCCAGCTTACCAGAATTCTTCGATGTCACAATTATTTTTAACTATTGTATTTCCTTGAAGTTGTGCCACTATGCGCAATAATGCAAAGACAAGACAACATCCAAGTAATACAATACAGTGCAGTGAAGTCAGAAGCTGCGATTACCACCGATATGAAAAAGACAAGCATGCACCATTCTGCGACTGAGCCACATTCTGTGGTCTAGAGTAGAGCTTCAACAGAGCTTGTCACGTCAATTGTACGTGGAAGTGTATGAGTGAGCATTTAATGGCTACTAGACGATAAAACATACATATACACATACATACAGCTGTACATCCAGAACTAAGTATTTGCCCAAAAAAGTATGCAACTCCGATTGAAATAAAAGACACACTAACTGCATTTCGCGCAAAATCTTGCCGCATCCGACAGTAGCTAACGAGAGTAAGCTTGTGAGTGAGTTAGCAATTCACAGCATGGCGACAGCTGCTGCTGATAAACCGTTGAGGTTACATTTTATCTGCGATTTAGGCAATAAATTTTCGTGTAATTTTATGGTTGCATTTTAAAAATGCATGCAACGTGCAGTGAACAGCGCCACAGCAGTGGTGGCAATCAGCTGCGGCAGCCAAGTGGCGTCACTAAATTTTTAAGTTGTATGCATTTTGTGGCCGCAGCAACATCCTACGAGAACTGCAAAAGAATACAGAAATATGTATGCAGACTCACATGTGTAAATACATACATATATGTATATATACACAGCAGCATGTGGCCATTTGGAGCGCTCGCTTGCCTGTCGTCGCCGTTAAGTTTCGTACGGCATTGCCGTTATTTACCGACTTGAATTTACAATCCTCTTTGTGCTTTATATGTGCTCATGAAACTGCATATGTAGATACATTTATATATATGTAGATATATGTAAGCAACTACATATGGGGCGTTCCATACCAAACGCACGGATTTCACACTTTATGTGTTTGATTTGTTTAAAATTTTTAGGGTTGATGCATAAACATAAATAATAAGTAAATATGAAATTTGAGCTTGATTAATAAATTTTTAAAAACTTTAAAGCCCAAAAAAAACAAATCGAGTTAAAGTTTTTTAAAAAAGCACATATACCACCATGAAAATTTTCTATGAAAACAAATATTTTTAAAATTTATTTTTCTTTAAACTTTTTTTACATGAACATTTTTTCATAAACAAATATTAGTTTTTGAAAATATGCCTTCTCAAAAAAAAAAGTGAAAAAAATCACAACGGTAGCTCTGGCTATTGCGCAATATTTAAGTATAGTTTTATTTAGTGCACTCTACAATAATTTGAGTTATGAATTTTTTTTTAAGCCGAAGTTGATTAAAATGAAAACATTACAAATCTACAAATTTTTTAAATATTTTTTTACCTTTTTTGAGATGGAATATTTTCAAAAACTAATTTTTTTATCAAAAAATTTGTATGTGAAAAATTTTTCAAGAAAAAAATTTTATAAATATTTATTTTCATAGAGAATATGGATGTGTGTATGTGTGATTTTTTCAAATTTTTTCCTCGCTTTGTTCTCAAGATATTTGGGAAACTTTTAAATCGATTTGTTTTTGTTTTTGTGCTGTAAAGTTTTTAAAAATGTATTAATCAAGCTCAAATATCATATTTATTTATTAATTATGTTTATGCATCAACCCTAAAGATTTGAAACAAATCCAACACATGAAGTGTGAACCCCGTTCGTTTTGGTATGGAACGCCCCATATATAGAAGGTGCTCCAGCTTCTGGCATTCGTTTTCTTATTCCAATTGTTTGCTGCAGATTGTCACAGCTTTCGTTCGAATGTGATTGTGTATGTGTGTATGTATGTGCGTGAACTTTATGTTATCCTTGTTCGCTGTCGTAACGTCTTTCTTCTTAAGTATAACAGTAGTTTTAGCTCATACAATACTTTCCTTCTTTTATTCTGTTGACTGACTCTATTTTATTGTTTTCCGCATAATTTTTTCTTCCTTTCTTGATTTTTCATTTATTTTTTTTTAGTTTTTCTCATTTGTGCGGAAACAAAATCTCATTTATTCCTCTTTACTGCTCGTTGTGTCCTGTCAAAGGCCAGCATGCATCCTGCACTTTAATATTTAACCTAATTTTTTTTTTGCTGGCATTTTATAAGGCGGTAGCCGCCAAAACCAATACCGACTGTGGTGACTGCAATGAACGCATCGTTTTGTGGTCCAAGTGAATAATAATATTCGAGTATTGTAATCATGTAATGACTTCATATGTATATGCAAGATTATCCATGGGGCAATTCAAGTTGAGCGCGTACGCATCCGTTCACGAACGGAAGGTATGAAATGCGCATAAAGTAGCAAAGTTGCGAATGGCAAGGTGGATAGCGAGAAGGTAGCGCAAATAGGTAACTCAGTAGGAAGTTTGTGTAGGAAAATGTTAATGCAGAATGTTTAGGGAAACTTTTTTGAAAGTGAATAATGGCAAGTAAAGCATCTACGTAAGGTGAAATTATGAAACACTAGAACACTGTCCAAATTAGTACGGGGCCAACTTTCCGATAAATACATATCTAAAACGGTATCCGGTAACATACATAAAAGTATTTATAATGATGAATTGATAAGCTTCGTCCTTTTTGAAGTTGATTAAAAAATTTTAAATTTGATGGCATTTCTGAATTGATAACTGTCTAGAACTCAATATGTATAAATGTAAGTATACATATTGACATGAATTTTCTTATTTTATCCATATGAATGATATTGAGAGTGAGGCTATGAAAGCTCCGTACGGTTAAGGCTACCGAAAATGCTTTTGCCAGCTTTTGCCAGTATATGCCAATTATTGTGAACTTTAAAAATAATAAAAAAAAAAACATCTCCTCATTGGCAGCCAATTTAACTTTCACTAATGTTTTAGAAATTTATAAATTGAAAAAGACAATTAAACTTTTTACTAATTAAACAAGTTATTTAACAAATCCATTTACGTGAAAAATGAGCAAGATTCCTTATCACATAATTGACCAGATACATATGTATGTAGTGTATATACAAATCGAATTAAGCTTTAGTGATACAAGTGATCTGTGTTTTAAAATGAATAGTGACTTGTCATGTTTGTTGCACTGAGCGAATAACAATGGCCTCTGTCTCAATGCTACAAAGTCGTATGCAATATGCATTGGGAACACTCCAATAAAGTCTGTGAGTAAAATTACTAATCTTGGCTTTGTAATTAGCTCCAACCTTACTGGTATTGACCACATTAACTCTGCTGTGGGTAGAGTATATGGTACTCTGCATAGTTTAAGATAGTCTGTGCACTATACGCCTCTTCAAATTAGAAGAAAACTTGCCATTCAATTCATACTGCCACTCATAACCTACTCAGAGTTAGTTTACAACAAACTTGATTCTAGATCTGCTCATAAAATTGAAATTGCTTTCAATCACGTCACTCGTTATGTTTATGGCTTGCGCAGGTTTGACCATATACATATGTATCTACTTGGAGGTCTCGTCTTTTAGGCTGTAATATTCTTGATTCTCAGAAGGCTAGAAGTTGCATTTTCCTTTTCCGTCTGATGTCAGTAAAAGCACCGTCATATTTGTATGAAAACTTTTATTTAGTAAATCTGTCCGTTCCTGTACCTTAACTGTACCCAGTTTTAATTATGTAACCTCTACAAGACTGTTTCTTGTCAACAACGTACGTATCTGGAATTCTATTCCGGCTACTATTAGGAACACTCTTAACCAAAACAACTATAGGCGACTGCTTTATAGTTATTTCTCTAATAATAAAAACTTAAATTGGGCATATATTTATTTTTTTAACTGACTATCTTTAATAAATTTAAGCTACTCCTCTATTACTTTTGTAACGTTACTATTTATTTATATTTCCCTCTATATTTTTTAATTTATATATGCATACCTGTAATGAGGAAATCATATAGACGTTATTGTATTCATATGTCCTTTGTTTATAATAATTATTGTTTGTTGTACTATAAAAGATAAGACATCTTACTGTACTAATTATAATCACTGAAATGAATAAATGAAATGAAATGAAATAGAGTCTATTTCTTCTATTTATTAGTACCTATGATTATTATTTTTAAACATATTAAGGTTACATACACATATGTACATACATACAGTGACTCAAACCAATGACTACGAGTTAATTTATTTTTAAAATTTCATAATGTTTTTAGAGTTAAAGTTTTTTTTTCTTATTTTTTCTATAAAAATAGTGTCCAAGCCTTAACCAAAGTTATACAAATCCCAATTTCAATCTTAATAAAAAATTATCAAATTTCTACAAATTTTCATCAAAATTTCAACTGAAAATCTTTTGAACATTTTCATTTTTTTTTTATTTTGCAACCGGCTAAAAATACCATTGATTTTTGATAATTATTTCGGTGACGGATTTTTGCACTTTTTCCATGTAAGCATGAAAATGCGAGAGATCGTTCCCAAAAAAATGTCAAAAGCTCCACGCCAGTTTTTGTAAATTGAAACTTGGACTAAAATTATATGGGCTATAACACAGAATACCCAAAAATGCTCCAAAGATTCAGATTAAAAAGTTGAAATTTTGATGAAAATTTTTAGAATTTTCTTGAATTTTTTAAAAAGTTTGAAACTGTAATTGATATGGCTTTTTTTTAAAGCTTGAAAGGTTCTTTTATACAAAAATATATCGCAAAAAACTTAGCTCGAAAAAATATTAAGAATATTTAAAAGAAATCAACACTTGGTCATTTCTTTGAGTCACTGTGTAAGTGTATGTATGACCATAGGTAACTTTTTGTATTTTGATTTGCATTTTTCGAATTTATTTACTCTCCTTTTGCCAAGAGTTCCATTGCCCCACCTCCTACCAGCAATCTTTTGGCGCTGCCGCACGTCGTTTATCTTTTGTCCTGCGCCATTTTATCTGATATCCTTGTTTGGCGATGCGCATTTCAAATTCAATACAGCCATTGGCGATTTGGCCCGCTCACCTCTAACGTCCGCCTCGTGCGCGCAACGCCACATGAATGATACTCGCTGGCTAGCAGCGCTTGCTTTCCACTGCACGATGCGTTATTTATGGTTTTGCCATCGATGCTGATGGCGAAAGCACTTTTGAAATTTTGCCAACAACAACAACCATTTCTAAAACATTATTGTCCTTTTTGTTGTTGTCAAATAGCAAAAAAACATAACAGCAACATACTACCGGAAATCAGAAACAGCAAAAACAAACTGCCGAACGATTGAAAATCCCCAATGACATTGCTTGGATGCTGTTGATACATACATACATTTGTATGCTTCTGTGTGATTGTAAGCTTGTATTGGATGCTTGTATTGGATGCGGTTGTACAATCAGCTTGGCAACAGGCAACGCTCGTTACAGCTGCTGGCGGACATAAGTTAACGATTGTTCATTCAGGCAGCCAACAACCAGCGGGCGAGAGTTCATTGTAGCTTCTGATCAAGCAGAAGAAAGAACTGGTGGGAAATGAACATCACGACTAAGAACCTAGTCGTAGGTCGGGGTGTTAGAATTTTGTTTGTCGTTGGTCAAAGGGGGTGAAGGAAAGCTGATTGTAATACTGCTAGTGGTTGCCTGACTAACTGGCTGCCTGCTTGTGACGCTGATTGCTGTACCAGTTAGCAGTTAAACGCCTGTGTGTAAAAGTGTGCATGTGTGCGTTTGGCGAAAGTGCAAAAGTGCAAAGCTGTTGAAAACTCTGGCAACATATTCGCCTAGTTTGGGGTTTTTGATGGCAGCTTTTAGTGGATTTTGTGATTTTGTTAGTTGCTAAGGATTTCCGACAATCGCTCCTTTGTTTGTATTAATGTAGGTATGTATGCTACGTACAAGCTTGTAGCGGTAAATATGGGACGCTTACTCGTTAAATGATACTCTTCGTGTGAGAAATCTAAGTTTTTGCTTCGTTAAATTTATTCAGCCCTTTTGAACTGGATTATTATCAAGGCTACACGTCTTCCTTAGTTTAATTGTCGATTCGGCATACAGACTTTTAAATTCTTTGTTAAATGTAAGCAGGCTTACAACAAAATATATACAACTATAAGCTGAATATTTCTAAAGCTCTATTAAGCCTGTTTCAAGGTCCTGAATAAACCCATATGTATTAATTTTGTTAATTTATTTACAATATTTATAATTCTACCAGCTCCAAAAAACTAAAGCATTTTTGTTTACCTAACAAAATTTTTGTTTTGTTGAACGAAAAGTTAGTTTACACTATTATTGGCTTTCTTATTATTTACAGCAATTTGCTTTATTTATTTAGGGTATTAAAGGATTATAGAAGTAGAAGAAGGTGGATTGTCATGCAACTAAACATTTGTTATTGCCGGAGGAAGTTTATTAAACACAATTTTATAAGCATAGCGATTTATTCTACGTGATTATGCTATAAAATAAATACACACAGTGAAATTGTGTATACAAATTAATTTCATTCAGAAAGGTTTTGGTATATGGAGTTAGAAAAACTTTCAGGAGACCACAATAACGATAGCGGAGGTGAAAGAAATTTGTAACATAGTTAGTAGTTAGTTAATTCTAGGGTGTAACATAACAAAAGACACCGCGACCTAAAATATCTTTTGTGTATCTTAAAGAGATAATCCCCAACCTAATGTGGTCAAGATACCTTCGGCTTCCCTAATGAATCCTAAACGGGCATTAATAGGCGAATTCTTTACAATACCACCGACTTTTGAAGGCTTAAAATCTATCAATCTTTGTCTGGCCAAAGCCAGTCAGTGACAGAGAATATGCTATGAAGTTTCATCATCTTCAAAGCAGATCCGGCATTCCCACTCTGTGATCACACCTATTCGGTGCCAATGGAATCTCAATTCGTTGTGACCAGTCAGGTACCCAGAAAGTAGCCGGATGCCATTTGTATTTTCTGAAATAAAATCTTTTATGTTGAAAAGCTGCCCAGCACTTAATGCGTTCAGAGTGTACCCACTCAGTAATTATGACTATTGAAGAGGATGAGCTGATACCACAGAATGGTCTTCTAATGCCAACTCGCCGGCGGCCTCATTGCCTTCGATTTCACAATAGCCTGGCTACCAAAATTTGTAGCATGTCAATGCAGTCTCTAACCAGCAGGGGTTTTATAGTCCTGTTTGAAAGGGCCCAGATGGCTGTTTGGCTATCTGAAAAGATTACCAGAAAGGCGCCCTTCAAACCCTTTTGAAGGTTTAATTTTGCGCAGTTTAAAATTTCGACTGCTTCAGCCTAAAAAACCATGGGCCATTTGTTCATGGGAATTGCAAGCTAGGGAGCTAGATCTAAAAATACCAGCACTTGCTCTGTCCTCCATCCCTAAACTATTGCTGACCTAGTGTACGTAACTGGGATCAATTTCAGGGAGCCCATTTGCCTAACCTTCGCGATCGGAGATTATCGCTTAGAACTTTCTGCCAAAGCAGACCTCTTTAGTCATGGAATCAGAGATTCCGCATATTTCCCACCCTGGTATCTTCACAAGAATACCTGAATGGAGCCTGTGATGAAGCCGTCGTTAGATAGTCAAAGTTACAGCTCGCTCGTGGCTGGCGTTGACTGGATAGAAATATGGAGAGAAGTTCATCCGAGAAGTGACTCTAGAGGCGCAGTTGAGCACATTCTTATAGATCCAGTAACGGATAGGCATGCCAATCTTTGCAGTTTGTTAAGGTGAATTATGACAGTTTTTTTGAAGTGTCTTCTACCGCCATGCTATGCATGCAGAAGACACAATCGGACGGACGATCATATGGTAGAGCCACTCTATCAGCCTTGAGCTTAAACCCCTGGTTCTTCCAAAAAATAATAATAAATAAAATAATAAATAATAATAATAGAAGCAAATTATGGGTTTGTTTGGAGGGCAGAGGATTGTTGCGTCGTGTGTTTATAAAGGTGGAAATGTGAAATCTAAAAGTAGAAAATGGTGTCTATACGGGTGTAAGGTTCATAATAAAAGGGGAAAAAATGTGGAAACCTTTATAACGGGTGATTTTTTTGAGGTTAGGATTTTCATGCATTAG
>NW_016172852.1:0-12580 GCF_001687245.7 Rhagoletis zephyria
TTTTTGGACTGTTTTCTGCTATTTACAAATGTCAGACCAAAGCTATAATACCATTTAATGTTCATAAAAGGTATGCGAATGTTAAGAGCCAAAGTAGTAAGAAATCATTTCTTATTCAAGCATTTAAAGAAGATAGGATAAGATGTAACATTTTATTAGAAATACACTGTTACGAGAAACGTCGCAATATAAAGGATAATAAATTCACGTTTACTCTTTTGCGTCTACTCATATCACTCGTCTCAGGACTTCCGCAATATCTGTCTTTGGTCATAATTTGTTTATTTTAAACGGAAAGCCCGCCTCATATACATATATCACGAATTCAAGTGTTTCATTGATATCTAACCTTAGTTAGTACTTACTTCCTCAGCACTTCTAGGCATATGTTTATGTACATTAGGGCGGGCCAATTTTTTTTTCGACATCGTTCCTAGCAGATTCGGATTCTACATAAAATTCTAAGAAACAAGTCCGTTAGATCACAGCTCTAAAATTAATTTCGAGTCTGCCGAATTTTAAAAGAAGATATCTTTGACTGATGCTAAGTTAATATGCAAATTAATATTTACTAAAGTGTTGCGAATTTATTTATTTTTTTTCAATACAAATTTGTATTTTGGCGGTTTTTTGATACCAATAATTAATTTTTGATATCTGTTTCTTATTTAAAGAACCGCAAGATGCAATCATTTGAAGATATCTTCTTTTGAAATTGCGCAGGCTGGAAATTGACAGTAGAGCTATGGTCAGGATGAATTTTTTCCTTAGAATTTCATGAATAATCCGAATCTGCTAGGAACTATGTCGAAAATAATCGATCTATACAAATTGACCCGCCCTAATGTACAAACATATGTATGTGTATATAGCAGCACTTCGGTTCGTTTGCCTATGACCTTCCATTCCCGTTGCTCATCCTTCCAGATAAATTATTTCGCTTACATTGACTACTTTATCAACGATTTGTCATTGCATTGTTTTCGCATTGTTAGAACTGCCATGCTTAAGATTTCCATTAGATATTTCGTGCGTGCGCCTAAAAGCAGGCTTATAAAATACAAGTGTGTGCTTAACGATGTAGAGAGGCGATGGCTGGACGTAGCGGCTTTAGATGCGTGTTTGACATTCATATGCCTTTACCCTGCATGGAAAGCTAACCTGTTCGCGCTCTATCCTTTTTCAATGTCAGGGACTGGAATTTTCAACGTTACGGTATTTCTGTGTGATCGGACAAGACATGTTTTACGCGAAAAATTTAAAGGGCTGTTACGATTATAATAAAACTGAAAGATCGTAGTATTGTTCTAATGCTAAATTTCCATATGTAAGAAGTAACACCAACGGATTTAACGGCTTGCTTGTGCAGCAGACATTATTGAATATACTAATCGGTTTTGCGTTCGTTGGACATTTCCGGTTAATATCACTGTTTTAAAATATGCTGCAGAAAACTTTTTATTTATGTTTCAGTGTAGTTTTTTAAATTTGTTTTTTTTTTTTTGTAATTTTTTAATTTATTTGTTTTTTTTTTAATAAAACTATTGCTTTTACCTTTCATTTAATTTTTATGGTACAAGTATTTATTTACATAACTTCGTCGCTTCTAACATGAAGCTAGATAACTTCCAATTATATTTACATTGAAATTGTAATTTATATTTAAATGGAAATAATTATATGCATCTTTACCACCTCCAAGCAGATTCGAACCTGCGATCATAGAACCAGAGTCGATAGTCTTCATGCGACGCCACAGCTGACAATTTGTAAGAAAAGCAATTAATTGCATTTTATTTTTTAATTTTGCCAGTTGCAGATGTCGCTGAACGCTTTTGTAAATTGTTCGAGATTGTCGAACTGGTAGGCCATCGCTTTAGCTCATACTAGTTAATGAACTGACTTTTTTACTGACTGGTTTGGCTTTTCACTGCAGGCTACTTACATACTATTGCTTTTGTGTTGATCTCATGTACATAGCTACATAAATATGTATGTACATATGTATATGCATTTGCTCTTGTTCTCAAGCAATATGTAGCTCTAGCTTGGTTATCAATTTTATTTATGTTTCATAATACATATATATGTATATATGTACATATGTATGCACATATTTCTAGTTTGCTTATATTTGGCTGTGTTTTTGTTGTCCTCATTTGTTGCTCATGAATATGCAATAAAAATAAATAAAGAAATTTCAACAATGTCCTTATTATTAAACATGAAACGAGCCTTACGCTTCTGAAGATATATAAATTTATTGCATAAATACGAGTACATGCAGACGCATACGTGTGCATATTTAAGTATAATCCAGCTTAGTCGGTGGTTAATGTGTAAAATTACTATTGCCAATTTATAACTACTGTTTATACTTTGTTTATAATTCTACGGTTTATTGGAAAGTTTTTTGTTTCCATTGCGTTATAAAATCTACAAAAAAATTGAAATTTCGCAAATCAAGTTGTATTCTAAATGTACTCAGTCGGTTTTTAATCCATCGTGAACAAACGAAATTCACAAAGTCTTTAGCTGGTTGGCCGTTACGCATTTGGAGTTTCAATATGTATGTATTTACGTGTACGTACATATGTATCTACATATGTAGGTATTTCGTACTTTTACTCTTGTCAACTCACAAACTATTCCATTTCAGGCTCTTAGTCAAGGCTGCCTGCAATATGCCGCGCTACTCGTCCATGTTGATTATAATACTGTTTTTGCCTAATACCGATTATATTTTTTATATTAGAAAAAAGCATTGACAGATTAAAGTAAGAAAAAGCACCAAAACACATACTAACTAAATTTAAATATATTAAATTTAAATGAGCAGGACCTTGTTGTATTCGTGAAAGCTCATGCATTGACGTTTAAGAATCCAGAAGTTAACAGGCTCTTTCAAATTGATGGTATTACCGAAAGTAAGGTTTTTCTTTTTTAATTTTTTATTCGTGCAAAATTATCGATGAATTAATGATTTGCTCCTAAACGACTAATCCGGTTGGAAAATATCGTTTACGTAGAACATAGTAAATTTAAAAATATTCACTATTGTAGAAAGAAATTTAAGATTCACCAGCTATATAAACAAAAAAATATCCGATTAAGTGAGTGCACTTTTTCACATCTCTAAAAACCGATATTTGTCTATATATATTATACTTTGTGAAATTTTGACCTCATATTCAGATTCGGCGGAAAATTTTACATAATCAGTGATGGTGTGGTGCTACAGGTGGGATTTCCTGTAAACGAGTGTAAATATCAAATATTCTAGATATTTAGTTTTCTCTAATTACTTTCAGTTCACACCGCTATCATCA
Source organism: Rhagoletis zephyria (assembly GCF_001687245.7). Taxonomy (NCBI): domain Eukaryota; kingdom Metazoa; phylum Arthropoda; class Insecta; order Diptera; family Tephritidae; genus Rhagoletis; species Rhagoletis zephyria. Next base: position 3,330 of record NW_016172852.1, read on the forward strand.
CTTCCAATGGTATTATTTTCATTTCAATATTGTTTAGTTATACAGGACTAAAATAAGTCGTGGAGTAAAGCTACTGGGGAAAACACCCCGAAACACCTGGACACATTAGCATCGAGGATAGATAGGGTCAGGCTAGGTTTGGTGACATCAAATGCCTTTGAGTTAGATCTAAATTTTGTTAAGATATGCAGGAAATGCAGGAACGAATGAGGAGAGTAGTGAATGACCAGCCATTATTATGCTCCTAGAAAACCCACGTTTTTACAAAACCTAAAGGCAGCTTCCAAAAGAGAAAGAATAATCATCATAACCTCAATGGTGATGTCGATAAATCCATACTTATTTCTTTGACGTTATCGATAATCGGTCTAAGTACAAATACGTTCAGTAATCTGTGCCAGGCGCTGTAAATAAAAGGTATCTCTACAAAATTGTCCGCTTTTTTTCGAAACTGCTCTAATACTTCTGAAAATACGGAACAAAATTTCGATAAAAAGGGATATACTTTTTATTCAATGCCTAAAAGCTGTACAACAAAAATTACTTTTATCTTCTCCTTAAAAATACCAAATGATTAATTAAGAATAAAAAGTAAAAAAAAAAANCAATTTTTTTGCTAGAAATATTGAATCTGAGGACTTTTCAATACTTTTAGGGAAAAAAGCCCATTGGTAATGTTTTTTGACTTTTATTTAATTACATTTTTATTTTATAAATCCAAAACAACAATTATTCTTGATTTTTATCTAATAATCTACAAATAAGAGTTAATTTTGATTTTAAAATTATATATCTTAGATAACAGTTACATTTATAAAATTCATAAATAAAAATCAATCAGCGACTTTTACTTTTAAAAGTCATCAATATAAATCTGTCAGTGACTTTTNTTGAAGGTTTTTATTTATAAAATTCATAAATAAAAATCAATTAGCGACTTTTACTTTTAAAAGTCATCAATATAAATCTGTCAGTGACTTTTATTTTTTAAATCATACTTTTAAAAGTCATTTGTATAAATCGTAGTAAACTTTTGTTCTCCAATACCTTCTTAATTGCGAAAAATGATAATGACTTTTATACGTATGACTTAAAAAATAAAAGTCGGTGATTGATTTATATCGACGACTTTTATAAATGAAAGCCTTCAATCATTTTTATCGAAGAAATATAACATAATAAAATTATAGTTTAAAAAACTGCTACCTCCCTATTATAATTGTCATTCGTACTGTCATCAGGTATGTAACTTGAGAATAGAAATCGCTGCATCTNCGATGACATTTATAAATGAAAGCCTTCAATCATTTTTATCGAAGAAATATAACATAATAAAATTATAGTTTAAAAAACTAAAACCTCCCTATTATAATTGTCATTCGTACTGTCATCAGGTATGTAACTTGAGAATAGAAATCGCTGCATCTTTTAGGCGCATCAATATTACATAGTTACATCTCGACCTAATAAAGGGAAGGTAAAAATCTGAAATAACTGTTATTTGCAGATTATTTAGACAAAAATCAGAAATAATTGTCTTTTTGTATTTATAAAAAAAAAATCAAAAATAATTGTTATTTTTTCAAAATTTTCCCTAAAAATTACAAATAAAAATTGATTTTCTAGAAGTCGACTGCTATGTATCACTTATTTGAAGAACATTTCCTTCATAATGAATTTTTCGATGACAGTTTTCATCAATAACTGTTATGTTCGGTCCCTGATTTAAAATGGTATACTCCTAAAACAAATTATCTTTAAAAATTTGGTGTACACAGGTCCTTTTAANGCTATGTATCACTTATTTGAAGAACATTTCCTTCATAATGAATTTTTCGATGACAGTTTTCATCAATAACTGTTATGTTCGGTCCCTGATTTAAAATGGTATACTCCTAAAACAAATTATCTTTAAAAATTTGGTGTACACAGGTCCTTTTAATCAGTTGGCTCAAAATAAAATTTCCTTTTCTCTCTTTTCAGCCTTAAAAAGTTACACAAAGTGCAGCTACTCGTCTCCGAGGCGAACGTCTTCTATCATCCAAATTTGGAGCGTCAACTGCGCACCAACTACGGCGCCAACTCCAACTCCAACGCCGCTGCTCGAGTGCGTGACTCTGTCATTGGCACTGGCCAATTTAGTCTTAATCAATATGATTTGAATTTCGTGTGGCAACAAATGGAGGCGTACGCAAATAACACAACCAACAACAATGCCAGCGATGCAGAAATGCCAGGCAGTGATGTTAGCAGCGCGGCGGAGCGCAAAGCAAAGGATTCTACGGGCGGTGCAGCACGTTCCAGCGAGGATATCGCAACAAAAAATTATCACTACTTTACAGCGCAGTCGGGCGTGGACTTCAAGAGTAGTACGCAGTTGATTTTCGATGTGCTAATGCAGATAATTGAGGTGAGTGAATAAAATATGAAATCGACGCGGAAGATAGTGATTCTGAAATATGTACATATTTTAGCGCGTTGTGTGTGCTTGGCATACAGAGTATCTACGCGAAAAGTTGCAAATTGCTTGGTGTAACTTGTAACTTCCAACTTGCGGCAATTCGTGCAACATGCAAAATCAATCAAAATTTTCGCCAACAGCAAATAAGTATTAGTAGTACGGTGCGGTCGCGTACCGCTGCCATTGCTGCTGGAATTTATGGCGATATACATGCAGCAGATGGCAGCGCGATATGACAAAACTCGAATTAAAATTCATTAAGCGTACACCAACGGCGCTTTGAAGGACATTCGACTGGCTTATTGATGGTGTTAGTTAATTGGTTGGGTTGCTTAAGCGCCGCTCCAATGACTGCAGGCACTTTAGTCAGTCCCGGCTATTGCCAAATGGCATGGCATGGAATTGGAATTGCACTGCCGCCGTGCGGACGGGGGCTTGGTGCATGCGCGTCGTGCCTACATACATACATACATATGTACATACATAGTGAATGCACTTTGCATGCCGCACGCAATTGCCAAACGTGGCGCACAGCGTAACTGCTGGAATGCTTGGCAACTAACTACTCGTACTCCCAGCGCACGCAGCCTATGACGACAAATAGTTTTTGACATAAATTCACTTGCTGTGGCATGCGAAATTCGCGAGCTTAAAACAAGCGAGTAGCAGTCGAGCAGCACGAAATTTTTCGAAGCCTAAAAGATTTCTCTATGCATGCATATCTATGTATATAAGTATATATATGAGTGCTCCAAATGGTTCGTGATAGCTTTAGTTAGTTTTGTCCTTGACTAAGCTAAGCGTAGTTGTGGCATTTGGGTGGCAAAGTTCTAGTTTTAAGTGACAAAGGTCTTGCTGCTGTCAAATAAATTGAGTGGCATACATGCGAGAGCATCGCCGCTAAATGGTTGCTGCCAGATTTTGGCCTTGCTTCGCTTCAGCTACTGCGGCACTCCTTATCCTGTTCAAATCTCAAATGTAAGCTGCATGCGCTCGCTCACGTACACATGGATAACGCTCTGCTACGTTTTTTTGTGGGAATTCGTATGCGCCACATTTTAACATCCACATCCATGCTACATACATATATTTTTGAGGGAGCGGAACAAAGAGCCGACCGCAGTGGCGTTATAAAAATTCGTAAACTTTAATGCACCTAACTTTCATATGTGTTTTTTGAACTAATGAAGTTAAAAGCGTAAACAAATCTTTACTATTTCCTGAGGATCATATTTTAAGTTTATACCATCATACTTAATTTCATGTTCGTCAATAGCTCAAAGACCGATATCAAATTAAACCATAGGGGGTTAAGTGTAACATTAAACATATTTTGCACTGTGGAAGGGCAACATTTTTTGGAAGAAACGGAATTACCATTAATCAATACCTTTTTAACCGACTTCACACAAAGGAGAAGGTTATCTATTCGTCGGAATGTTTTCTTATATTAAAATTTTTTTTATGTATGTTACCGCATAACTTTGCACCACATTAACCGATTTCTATAATTACCCCACAGGTGGTGCCATACTAATTTGGTTTAAATACGATCATTGGATCATGAAGAAACTAACAATAAGCTTAAATTTTTATATGAGAGTTGAAGTCGATTTTGTTTTTTGATTAAAAATTACTTGTTTATAATACAGTGACCCAAAGAAATGACCACGTGCTAATTTAATTTTTTTTTTTAAATATTCGTAATGTTTTTCGAACTAATTATTTTTTTGTTATTTTTTCTATAAAAATACCTTCCAAGCGTTAACCAAAGCAATGAAATCACAGTTGCAAACGTTATACAAAATTTAGAAAAATTCAACAAATTTTCATTAAAATTTCAATTTTTTAATCTGAATCTTTAGAACGTTTTTGGGCAATCAGTTTTATAGCGTGAGTGATTTTTATTACTTTGGTTAAAGTTTGGACACTATGTTTATAGAAAAATAACAAAGAAAATTAAAATCAAGGCATGGTCATTTGTTTGAGTCACTGTATGCACAGAGAAATGTTTGCCTAATGCTACGGTTACTATGCATGCGTATTCTGCTGATATTTTGTTCGGCCGATTTTTTCGGAGCAAAAAAAAAAAAACGACGACGAAGTCGTCAGAATACGCATTTATAGTAACCGTTGCCTAAGAAGATTTTTATAGAGGAATCACAACATGTGGCGTATAAACCATAACCAAAAATAACAATTTGGCTCAAAATTGTGTGTGCTGATGCCCAACATAGAGGATAGACCTATAGTCAATTACTATTTTCTATTACAATATGGATGTCAAAAATATTTTTAGAGGTTTTCCACCTGTTAAATATTCAAATTAAATTTAATTAAAAAGTAAAATGAAACATTACCAATTTGTGTTAAGTCAAAGAAAAGATGCTTAAGAAATCCTTTTTTGTTACAGCTCTGACATCTGATTATTTCACTAGGTTAAGATTAAAGTATCAGCTTTGTTCCATACGCCTTTTGAGCCGTTTCGGTAATTAGGGCTTAAAAATAACTTACTCTCTCGTAAGTGTCAAAAATGTGTGAAAATGTACCAAAAAACCACATTTCGTGACCGGAATTAACAAATCAGCTGTTTCACTTGTTTTTGATTTTGCGATTTGACAAATGTGGAAAACAGTTAAAGTTTATTAATTTGCAATTTCAATTTAGCTTAATCACTACTTTTTCATTTTACATCATATTTGCAACGAACGAAGAAAAAGACATTTACGATCCAAAAGTGGAACGTATTCCCTCTCTACTACACGTTTTAATATAGCGTGAGGGACGTTTTCTGGGCTATTTTGGGCACCCGCGGGCTCGTGTGGAACAATCGTATCTTGACACGGATCCGGAAGTACGAGTCAGGACTTGGGAAACCAACCCAGAGCTTAGATGCGACAGAATCCTGATTTCACAAGTTGTGGACTAGGACAGAACAGTTACTACCAGCATAAAATAGGGCTCACTGAGGCTGATCCCAAAAAAGAACTTCTCACCGAAATGTGAATGAGACTTATTTTCTAATCAGTCTAAGTATTTTCTAATCAGTCTAACTATGCGACTGCTTTCAGACCCATGGTAGATCGTTGGCGGTGACCAGGCCTGAGGTGACAGATTTTTTTTGGCGCCCGATGCGCCCTTTCAAGGAGGGCTGTAATTGTCCTTAAATCTTTAGGCCTTGAAAACAATTAATTTCGAATAATTTCGAAGCTATCTATAACCACCTCTCTTAAAGCTACCACGAGCTTGTTAAAGCAACTCAACTCGACTATCTTTGTAATTCCATTGTTACATGTATTTTCTGTTTTTTTTTATATCTATTACAGCACAATCACATTTTGGTTTTACCAAATCTGGTGAAATTCACTGAAATATGCGAAAGTCGTGATCAAATCAAATGGATTAAGGAGAAAGCTTTAAAACTGCAAGAGACAATACCAATGGATGACACAATTTCACATCAGGTATGTATGTACATATGTAAGAAATGTATAAAAAAAAACAAGAAAAAAAAGCAAAACAGAAAACTATATCATCATACTTGTGGCACATCTCATTTCAAGATTGCTGATTAAAGTTGCTCATTTAAGGGCAGTGTTGCCATCATTGATTATCGTTGTTGTTGTTCTTGCACACAATTTGTGCAATTTTTTTTTGTTTGCTTTCATTCGTTGATAGTTTTTGGTATTTTTTGCCATTTCTTCTATTCGCATGTTTGGCTATAATTCCAGCCATGTTGCAACTTGTAACTTACCAACTCGGTACTTAGCACTTTCAATGCAGCAAGACGTGTCCAATTGCATGTGCCACATCACATATCGTTGTTTTTGTCTGCTTGTTTACCGCGCTGGGTGTGCGTGTGTGGGTGCAGCTGGTGGCAATTGAACCTAAACGAATTTGTTACGTTGATTCTCGTACTGACCGGTGAGTGGTCGTTTACACTCTTTTTGCTGCTCAAGTAACTTATCGGCAGTTCTGTCTTAGAATTCGCTATAAGCAAGTTTGCATTAGCTGCCAAGTGACGTGACTTTTTGTTTGTGTGTGTTACTTGTTAATACATACATTTGTAGGTCTGTCTGTCTGTCTGCCTGTCTGTCTGTCTGTCTGCTTAACAGCTTACATGTCTGTCTGTCCATCTGTTTCAAGTGCTGGTCGATTTCGTCGTCTACCAAGTGCCACCTTGTTTTCCCAAGTAATATCGTAACACTTTGTGGTGATTGCATATAGCTTGGCTTACAAATATTTACATACATACATACATACGACTTGCTGAGTCTGTATGCGGTGGCGTGTGATTTCTGCATTACCTTTGTCCTCATTTAACCCACCCGTTTGCACATTACAGACATGCATTTTTTTTGTTTTTTGTTTTTTTTTTTTTACTTTTACTTAAAGTCGTTTTTGTGTCTTATTCGTCTACATTTTTCTGTTTTATTTCACTCTTTAATTTTTTTTCTTTACTTTGCAGCACTTAATCTACTTACTGTGCAAGACGCAAGCCATGCTGATACCCACACTTGGCGAATTGCAACAATTGTGCCAGCTCATTGGCAATTATTTGAAGAGTTCGCACATCTTCATACGAAATGCAACGCTGGCCGGGCTGCTCTGTCTGCTCGAATGCTGTTCGAAGACCAATACCACAATTGGCAAGTTGAGTGAAGAGTTGGCTCTGCTGCGCGAACTGATTGTGGGCTACATCAATCGTCATGGGATTATCGATGGAGGTGAGTAGTCAGCGCACGTCAATTGCTATGGGAATTCTTATCCGTGAAGGCATTCTAGTGTGTTCGTGTGTGTGTGTGTGTGTGAGGTCTAACCGTTATCTGTAAATGCCTTAACAGTTGTTTTAGCTTCGGCTAAGCCAACAAACGTACGAAGAAAATCAGATTAAGGCCAATGAAGTTAACCTGAACTTGGAACGATGCTTAACTGCTGAGCATTTATGCAGAAGCTGTCTTTGAGTTTGTTTGTGATGTATTACATAGTGGGTCGTATAATGATAGATTAGCTCATTAAAATGCTTTTGAAGAAAATTTCTGTTGAATAATTTGTCTATTATTTTTTGCTGCTTCAGTGGTTTCTATGACAACCTAATCGATCTGAATCACTTAACTGCGATATTATTTCAAGTTGAATAAACTCTATAAAGTTCAATACCCCGCATAGTTTTTTGTATTCCCAACAGGACACTTAATTCCTTAACACTATCCGCATAGTTGAGGTCAATTCATTGCTTGTTTAGGAAAAACAAAAATAACTACATATGTATATACATTTTTCGAAACCCACACAACTTTTAAACTAATGTTTGGGTATATATAAGGGTAAACGAACTTAATGCTTTGAGACAGTTATTCCTTTTTCTTGAGTAAGATTTCATAGCACAAACACCGAATATCAGGGCTCGAAAATACCTGTTAGCCGAAAAACGATCTATCGGAGCGATATACAAATGCGCGGTTTATCTTGGTTGCCCACTGCGATTTATATTTAATTTCAAGAAATAGATCTCCTTCACAGAGATTTACCTAGGAGACTTGTTTGTAATGGTTGCTTGTTTTCGGTTATTTATTCAGTGAGAGAAATAATATTGGTCGGGTATAAATTTTTTATTTACAGCTTTGAAGAAAACTAAAGTAAAAATGTAAAAGTAATACATTATGTCTCGATAAAAAGTTAATTTATTTTGGTATGTTTCAATTTCTGTACTAGAGGTAACGACTTACCCCGATAATGGGTACCCGGATAGTGGTATCTTTATTCGGGTACCCGGGCAGAAGGCTATCTTTATCCGGGTTGTATTTTCCCGGGTACCCAGGTAGTAGGTTATATTTCTCTGGGTACCCGGATATAGGGTTATTTTTAATCGAGTAGCCGGATAGGAGGTTATATTTATCCAGATCCCGGATAGATAGTTATCATTATCCAGGTACTTGAATTGAGGGGTATATTTGCCCGGGTACCCAGGTAGTAGGTTATCTTTATCTGAGTACCCGAATATATGGCTATCTTTATACGGGTACCCGGGTAGGCGGTTAATGTTATCCGGGTGCCTGATAGCGGGTTATATCATCCCCGGGTAAGAGGTTTTCTTTATCATTAAAGTAATACGATTTCGGCCAGCTGGAAAGAACAACTGGTGCGATGAGAAATGCCACGAGCGTATAGGTCTATATTTTTGGTAATAACTAGAGAGAAGCCGACGTGAGGTAAATTAAACCAAATAAGAGAAAAGTCAACGTGCAATTTTCTACTCCAATATCCTTTTATATTTAATAAAGAAATGCATCTATGCAATTAGTTATACGTCAACTACTATTAATATAAAAATTTATATATTTATATACCGTATATATTTATGTGACTAATAGATATACCTGTCCAATCAAGCACGTCTACCATTATTATTGTTTTGTTGTGGTTTAAATATTGTTTGCCCAATCGCAAAATTTTACCAAACAACTACCAAGTGACTAGTCTGGCCTGTGTGTGTGTGTCTGACGGCCTTTTTATGAACGTCTCATACTAACTGTGCCACTCAACTGCTCTGCGGTTTTTGCAGCATCCATTACAGATTTTCCAATTGTCATTCGCCGCTCACATACAAAAACAATTCAAAAAGCAAATGCATAAGTTTGAGATAAAACCGAAAATAAAATGTGTAAAAAGAAAGCAATTATATTGAAAAATACTATAAATCTGAAGTTTGTTTCAGACTTTGTTTATATATAGGTACATGCATATGTGCATGCATGATTTATGTATGTATGTATGTCCATATATATAT
>NW_016172853.1:0-2246 GCF_001687245.7 Rhagoletis zephyria
CTTTTTAGTCCATTTATAAAAGCGTTGTATATTAAAAAGTTTTTTTTGATATTATTTATTTTTATATTTTAGTTAGTATCGGTGGTGCCACGCCCCCTTTTTCGAATTCGGGCAAACTTCGCATAAACCATCTGCATGATAGGTCGAATATGCCACATAAATATGATTGAATTCGGTGAAGCCGTTCTCTAGTTATGAGGTCACACCAAAAACGTGCACTTATTTTTATATTTTAGTTAGTATCGGTGGTGCCACGCCCCCTTTTTCGAATTCGGGCAAACTTCGCATAAACCATCTGCATGATAGGTCGAATATGCCACATAAATATGATTGAATTCGGTGAAGCCGTTCTCTAGTTATGAGGTCACACCAAAAACGTGCACTTATTTTTATATTTTAGTTAGTATCGGTGGTGCCACGCCCCCTTTTTCGAATTCGGGCAAACTTCGCATAAACCATCTGCATGATAGGTCGAATATGCCACATAAATATGATTGAATTCGGTGAAGCCGTTCTCTAGTTATGAGGTCACACCAAAAACGTGCACTTATTTTTATATTTTAGTTAGTATCGGTGGTGCCACGCCCCCTTTTTCGAATTCGGGCAAACTTCGCATAAACCATCTGCATGATAGGTCGAATATGCCACATAAATATGATTGAATTCGGTGAAGCCGTTCTCTNAGTTATCAAAACAAATTCTATGGGACTGAGAAATATTATTTTCTACTTTTTAGTCCATTTATAAAAGCGTTGTATATTAAAAAGTTTTTTTTGATATTATTTATTTTTATATTTTAGTTAGTATCGGTGGTGCCACGCCCCCTTTTTCGAATTCGGGCAAACTTCGCATAAACCATCTGCATGATAGGTCGAATATGCCACATAAATATGATTGAATTCGGTGAAGCCGTTCTCTAGTTATGAGGTCACACCAAAAACGTGCACTTATTTTTATATATAAGATAAATGTTGTGTTCGTATGTCACGGTCGTCAAAACTCGAGAATGGCTGAACCGATTTGAATAATTCTTTTTTTGTATTGTTCGGTATAATGCCAGAACCAATGATATCGAAAAAAATTGGAGGGTTGCCTCCTATATGAAAATTTTTAAACCCAATTATATTGATAAAATAAATAAATTATTACAATATGGGAATCAAATTAAAGAGGTTTAAGAAAGATAACTGCTGGAAATATCTTTGACGAGGGTTGCCACCTATAAGTGGAATAGTGCCACGTGGGTGTCAAACTAAAGAGTTTTAAGAAGGCTTGCAGCCGAAAATATGTTTGAAGAGTGTTGCCACCTGTTTGACAATTTAACTAAAGTGCATCGATAAAATAAATGAAATATTACAATATGGGCATCAAATTAAAGAGGTTTAAGAAAGATAACTGTTGGAAATATTTTTGAGAAGGGTTGACACCAATTTTAAAATTTTAACTCAGTTAAATTGATAAAGTAAATGAAATATTGCTATATGGGTATCAAATTAACGAGTTCTAAGAAGGCTTACAGTAGAAAATATTTTGAAGCAGGGTTGCCACCTGTTAAAAAATTTAGCGCAATTTAATTGATAAACTAAATGATATATTACTGTAGTGTTAATACTATTTACTATTGTACTTTGTTCATTTTTGTACTTTGTTATTTTTGAAATTATTGAATTAAGTTCTTTTTCAATTTATGTAAATCAAAAAGAAAATTTTTGATTACTTCAGAAATTTTTCTTCTTTGAAACTTAAAATACGTTAAATTAAAATTAAGATTATATAAAAATAAAATTCTTTTAAAAATACAATTCTACAATTAAATACGCTACAATTGGCGATCCTGCCAGGAGCAACAACACGTGCCACCATTAAATGATCGCTGCGGATTTTGATACATAAAAAATCAGACGAGCTGGTACATTATTTATGAGTGTAAACCATATTTTCGTTGGGAGCTACGTTTGAACGGAGTCTACAATGGTCAACAGGGCGAGCACGAAAACGCGTAATTGCCGCACTTGACTTCGCTGCTCGAGGAGCAACATAAACGTTAAAAATTGCATAAACAGCAACTAAAGAAGCTACCGACAAAAAACAGTTAAGTCAAGAACTGCTGCGGCTCGAAAAAGTTCTATTCACCGCCTTATTTCTCGACATTCTATCCCGTTGTTATTGAGACTTGTCTGGAAGCAGAGTTACAAGCCGTAGCAACAACAACGGCAACAAGCCGCAACTATCAATACCGGTAATAA
>NW_016172853.1:7959-12580 GCF_001687245.7 Rhagoletis zephyria
TTTGGGCCTCGGAGTGTGCGTACGTCTAAAACACTGGAAGCGTGCCTTCCGTCTATCACAACATGATCGATTTGGTTTCTTTGTTGCTTGTAGCTGTAGCTTGATGGATCTTTTTATGCTTGAACCTAGTACTGCATACTACCATGTTTCGGGCCCCGGCGAAGTCGGTCAGCCTCAATCCGTTGTCGGACGTTTCGTCGTGGAGGCTGATTTTTCCGACGGTGGTTCCAAAGATCCCTTCTTTACCCACCCTGGCATTGAAGTCGCCAAGCACGATTTTGATATCATGACGGGGGCAGCGCTCCTACGTGCGCTCCAAGCGCTCAAAGAAGAGATCCTTGGATGCCTCATCCTTCTCTTCCGTCGGGGCATGGGCGCAGATGAGCGAGATGTTGAAGAATCTCGCTTTGATGCGGATTGTGGCTAGACGCTCGTCCACCGGGGTGAACGACAGTACTCGGCGACGGAGTCTCTCTCCCACCACAAATCCAACTCCGAATCTACGCTCCTTTACATGACAGCTGTAGTAGACGTCGCAAGGCCCTATACATTGTTTGCCTTGCCCCGTCCAACGCATTTCTTAGGATGGCGGTGATGTCAGCTTTTGTCCTTACGAGGACAGTCAACCAGCCGGGCAGAGGCACCTTCCCCATTAAGGGTCCGGACATTCCAGGTGCATGCCCTCAAATCGTAGTCCTTTAAACGTTTGCCGTGGTCGTCATCATAAGGGGGGGTCTCATCCGAGGCTTTGCCTTGCTTCTTCACTGGAAGTGGTTTTTACGTGGCGGGTCCCAAGCCCAGCGCACAACCCATTGCTGGGACGGGGGTGGTTTCGCAACCAAATACACGTTTATATAGCGAGCCGCTTGCTCCAAGCAGACACCCGCTTGCAGCCGCACCTACTGGTGAACAGACGCTGCAGACTTCAATTAAATTGGTAAAATAAATGAAATGTTACAATATCGTTACCAAACTGAAGGCATTTGAGAAATCTTGATTTAGAAATCTATATCTATATATATTTAAATGTTGTTCGTTTGTCACGGTCATCAAAACTCAAGAACCGCTGAACTGATTTGAATAATTTTTTTTGTATTTTCTGTATAATACCAGGATGATTTTTATTGCAAAAATTTGGAGAGTTTCCCCCTGTTTGAAAATTTTTAAATCCAGGTATTTTGATAAAATAAATGGAGTATTATAATCCGGGTATCAGATTAAAGAGGTTTAAGAAAGATAACTGCTGGAAATATTTTTGTGGGCGGCTGCCACCTATTTGAAAATATTAACTAAGTTAAATAGATAGAATAAATGAAATATTGCAATGTGGGTATAAAATTAAATAGGGTTAAATAAGATATCTGCTGGAATGTTTTTGAGGAGGGTGCCACCTATTTGAAAATTTTAACTCAGTTAAATTGATAAAGTAAATGAAATATTGCAATGTGGGTATAAAATTAAATAGGGGTAAGAAAGATATCTGTTGGAATACTTTTAAGGAGGGTTGCCGCCTGTTTGAAAATTCAACTAAATTTAAAGGTAAAATGAATGTCCTATTACAATATAGGTATCAAATTAAAGAGGTCTAGGAAATATGACTTTTGGAAATATTTTTAAGGAGGGTTGCCACCGATATGAAAATTTGAGTTCAGTTAATTTGATAAAATAAATGAAGTGTTTCAACATAGGTATCAAACTTTAGATTTCTAAGAACGCTTATAACCGAAAATATGTTTGAGGAGGGTTGTTATTTGTTTTAAAATTTATCTCAATTTAATTGATAAAATAAACAACTTATATAGGTGTCAAATGAAAGAGGTTTAAGAAATATGACTGCTGGAGACATATTTGAAGAGGTTTTCCACCTATTTGAACATTTTAACTCATTTAAATTTATAAAATAAATGAAATATTACAATGTCGGTAACAAGCTTTAGATTCTTATTAAGGTTTACGGCCGAAAATATACTTGCGGAGGGTTGCCACCTGTTTGAAAATTTAATTCAATTTGCATAATTGATAAAATAAATGACTTATTAAAATATAGGTATTAAATTAAGGAGGTTTAAGATGAATGACTGTTGGAAATATTTTGGAGGAGAGTTGGCACCGTTTTGAAAATTTGAACTCGAAGGTTTAGTATGTTCCACCAATGTATTTTCAATACAAAGCGATAAAATAAATAAACCAACGAAAAATTAGTCCTTTCTCAAATATGTTTGATTTATTATTATTAATTATTTATGGATATGTACAAATGTAAAGCGGATACGGACGATGTGCGGTGGTTCCTGGTTGAATACGGGAAAATAAGCTAGCAGGCTTAGCGTTATAATGCCTTCGAATTTTTTCGCTTCTTTTAGGCATTGCCAGTAATGCAAAGTAGAATGTGCTACAATATTTTATTTATCTCGCTTCTTCGTTTCATTTCGGGGAATGCAAAGTAGAATGTCCTATAATATTTATTTTTTAATTCGTTTCTTTGCTTAATTTCCAGGAATGCAAAGTAGAATGTCCTACAATATTTTATTTGTTTCGCTTCTTTGCGTCATTTCAGGTAATGCAAAGTAGAATATCCTACAATATTTTATTCGTTTCGCTTCTTTGCTTCATTTCGGGGAATGCAAAGTAGAATGTCCTACAATATTTTATTTGTTTCGCTTCTTTGCTCTCATTTCGGGGAATGAAAAGTAGAATGCTGCATCCGTAGTCAGCTGAAAAATGGAATGAATATCCAAAAATTCTTTTTCTACGTTACGTTCTGTGGAAATTTGTCTAAATCATGCTTTGCTTGATTCAATTTGCAGCGAAGTTGAAGTCAGTCAATGAAGTGACGTACAAGAGTGAGGAAGTACAATTTTAAGCTTAACTAAATATGCATGTATGTACATACCGATTTTAAAGAAAATCTAAATACCTAAATACATACATATGTACGCTGATTTATAAAAATTTTAATTAATTTTAACCTTTTAAGACATTTTCTGATTTCAATTTAATATAAATAAGTATGTACTTATCTAGGCATTCTACATTAGTTTCTCTGTAAGGCATTCTTTGTTCGCTTCTTTGGATTCTGTTTATCCATGCGTTCTCCCTTCGTTTGAAGGTAATGCTGCGGGTAAGGGCTTACCTCCAATGACATGCCCATGTTAAAATAAGGCCTTCTTGAAGCGAAACGGCAAGCGATTCCCATCGCCTAGCTCGTTTCCACTTTCGTTTCTGTGGTAATCGTGTTTTTTGCTGGGCTATAGCTGACTCATTATAGCTACTTATAGGTTGCGCGAGATAGGTATGCATATCTATTGAGAAAAGGTTTGGACGAATCTGCTGGTTAGGTACAAAGAAAAACTTAATCATGCTTAACTACCGGGAAATCCCATCTTCTTCATACTTTTTAAATATTGTGCTAGTAGGTATGCTAAATCTTATACTCAAAATTCTGCAAAGCTATTAATAAAGTGTTTGGATGCACAAAATCGAATACCTGCTCTGTTAGACTACGAAAAATCTTAATCATCCTTAACTACGGGAATTGCAGTATCGAGGGTATGAAACTTTGGTTAGGCATGTTATATACCGTTGGAAAGGTAATTGTATATACTTTCTCATATAAGTTTTATTTTCAGGTTTCAGAGACACTTAACACAATAATACGAAAAAAAGAAGACAATAGGTCATATATTAAAAATTAAAAAAAACTCGCTGTTTCGAGTTACTAAAAGCTAATTTTGATTGATAAACAAGCGACCACAAAGGTCTTAAAGAAAAATACCTAAGCTTTCTTTTGAGCAAAAAAAACTTAAAAAAATACCCCTTTTTGAAAAAAACAAGTTATTTTTTATGTAAAAAAAATTAAAAAAAAAATTTATTTTAATTAAGAAAATATAAAATTTGTAAAGACTGAAGAGAAATCTATCGAAAACATTCCTGAAAAAATTTTCTAAATACAATAGGTAATTAGTTATATGGATCCGAAAAAATGGCCGTTTGACCAAAATGTCAAAATTCAAGACCCTCCAACTCGGAGTGTGTTTGACCGATCCCGTTGAAATTTTGTGTCATAACTATTATTTTATAGGACTAACGTTTACATTAAGTAATTTGTTTACCAGTTGTTCGTTATAAGATGTTGTAAGTTCTATATTTATTTAAACTGTTCGGATTTTGGATAAGTGGAAAGATTTAAAAAGTTCCCTAGCAAAGCTTTCCCAAACGCTTTTCGTTTGGAACCAGTTATGTAATATTTCATTTAATTTCAATATTTTCAGGCTTTACTTTTAGATAGGTGATAATCCTATTAAAAATATTTTCAAATCAAGATTTTTCAAATACCTTTGGTTCGGCACCAATATAGTACCTCAAACATATTTTCGATTTAAGTCTTCTTAAAACTCTTTAGTTTGATACCCACATTGCAATATTTCATTTATTTAATCAATCCAAGATGGTGCACCTTAATGCTTAATTATATACATATGTACGCACACATGTAGATACACATGTATTTATTAGAAACTGTCATAAATTTTTCCCGCCAAACTAACTATATTTTAACTTCCCCTCCAAAAAGTTTTACTGCTTCAGGTGGAACTCAATTCTATAGAAAATAGCGCGGGCA